>NC_089511.1:3661409-3731409 GCF_036850995.1 Saccopteryx leptura
TGTGTGTATATGTGTGTGTGTGTGTCCACATGCTCCTGGAGCTGAGACTGTTTTCTCCTCTCTCCCAGCCCCGTGTGTGTGTGTGTGTGTGGGGTGTGTGTGTGTGTGTGTGTCCACATGCTCCTGGAGCTGAGACTGTTTTCTCCTCTCTCCCAGCCCCGTGTGTGTGTGTGTGTGTGGGGTGTGTGTGTGTGTGTGTGTCCACATGCTCCTGGAGCTGAGACTGTTTTCTCCTCTCTCCCAGCCCCGTGTGTGTGTGTGTGTGTGTGTGTGTGAGTGTGTGTGTGTGTCCACATGCTCCTGGAGCTGAGACTGTTTTCTCCTCTCTCCCAGCCCCGTGTGTGTGTGTGTGTGTGGGGTGTGTGTGTGTGTGTGTGTCCACATGCTCCTGGAGCTGAGACTGTTTTCTCCTCTCTCCCAGCCCCGTGTGTGTGTGTGTGTGTGTGTGTGTGTCCACATGCTCCTGGAGCTGAGACTGTTTTCTCCTCTCTCCCAGCCCCGTGTGTGTGTGTGTGTGTGTGTGTGTGTCCACATGCTCCTGGAGCTGAGACGGTTTTCTCCTCTCTCCCCAGCCCCGTGTGTGTGTGTGTGTGTGTGTGTGTGTCCACATGCTCCTGGAGCTGAGACGGTTTTCTCCTCTCTCCCCAGCCCCGTGTGTGTGTGTATGTGTGTGTATATGTGTGTGAGTGTGTGTGTGTGTGTGACCACAGCCCATGGAACATGCTCCTGGAGCTGAGACGGTTTCTCCTCTCTCCCCAGCCCCGTGTGTGTGTGTGTATGTGTGTGTGTATGTGTGTGTGTGTATATGTGTGTGTGTGTGTGAGACCACAGCCCATGGAACATGCTTCCTGAAGCGTGGAAAAGCGAGCTCCCTGCCAGGAACTTGCCTGTGACCAACCAGGAATTGAGGCATCAAATAATATTTAATTTCACTTCTCTTTAAATGTTATTGAATTCCATTCCCAGGAACATTTATTATTATTTTTTTGATTCACTTCTTTTGAGGCAGTTCAAATGGAAAAAATTGCTTAGGTGCAAGTAAAAGGACCTCGTTCAACAACAACAAAGTCTTCAGAAAAATGCAAGGGACGGGGTGAGTGTGAGTGTGTGTGTGAGTGTGTGTGTATGAGTGTGTGTGAGTGTGAGTATATGTGTGTGTGAGTGTGTGTGAATGTGAGTGTGTGAGTGTGTGTATGAGGGTGTGTGTGAGTGTGTGTGTGAGTATATATGTGTGTGTGAGTGTGTGTGTGAGTGTATATGTGTGTGTGTGTGAGTATGTGTGCGTACGTGCATTGTTTAGCATAATGATTATCCTGCATGGTCTTTTTTATTTTAGGGATTGCTTTTTCCAACCACCTCGGGAAAGATCTTTAGCTCCACAGAGCATGAATTTTTTTTCACTTATCTAGTGATTATTGGGTATAAAGATCCCCTGTGCTAAGAGATTCCACCTTGAATGATGTCTTCAATGAGTAGTGTTCGGTAAATATTGGTAAGCTTATTCAGGGAAGAGCACCGCTCTTGTTTCGGGTCCTGTGTGACCCCTGTGGTGACAGCACCCGCTGAGACCAGCTGTGGGTCTACTGAGCTGTCACAGGTGCCAGTTCTCTGCCCCTCTTTTTTGGGGCTTCCAGATTTTTTTTTTTTTGGTTTGTTTTAATGGCGTTTCTACAAGGTCCTGGAGCCAGGCCCTGATGTTTAGTTTGAATGTGTGACCTTGAACAGGTCGGAGAGTCCGCTTCCTAGGGCTGTGGTGAGGAATAGGGAGTGCACCCATGCGATGTACGCAGAGAGTGCCCAACCCAGACCGAGGGCCTCATGGGGTAGCCTGTTGTCACGGTCACTCAGCCCATGAGGTTCTTCACCTTTGGCCCACGGCTGCGCGGTGACGGTCCCAAACATAGCTCCACTTGTACGGCATCCTCTGTGGTGGCGCTGTGTGGCCGGAGGGGCTGCCTAGTGTGCTCACTGGTAAGGGGGGTGATGCCAGTGTTACTTCACAGCTCTGTCGTGAGGGTTGGGCGAGGTAATGAGCGTCAGGATTAGCATGGTGCCTCACACATAGTAGGTGTTCAAGAAAAGCAAACTCAGTCTCACTAGAGCGCTTGCTTTCAGCTTTCCCCTGTGAAGAGTTCCAATAGGCAAAGTAGAAACCCAATACATCCACTCCCTCCTTCCTTAAGTATCATATTAGTGCCGTCAGTGTGCGAGGCACTGTTCTAGCCTCGAGCAGAGGGAAGTGTCAGTTCCATGGACAAGTGACAGGTTCTTACCCCATCTCTTCTCATGGGAGCTGCCACGCACTGAACAAGTGTCACTGTCATGTGGTAATGAGTACAGTGGACACCCTTTGAGAAGGGGCCTGAGGGACGTGAGTAAAGCTAGGGCAGCTGGCTGCTGGGGGCAGAGCCTTCACAGTGGAGGGAATAGTAAGTGCAAAGGCCCTGAGGCAGGCAGAATCTTCTTAACTATAATGTTCCTCCTTCCCCCGCCCCCACAATTTCCTCCATTTTCTCTCCAGCCTTGGTGCTAGAAGTTCCCAAAGGCACCATACTTCAAAAACTGATGGACTGTAGGGAACCCAGGTGTCAACTATTGAAGAAGACTTGAAATCCACCAACTCCTGATGTCACTTCCTGCTGGGAACTTTGAGAGGCCGGACCACTCCCAGTTCAGCTTCCTGTTTGGGTCAGAGGGTCGTCAGTTAGTCTCTAAACTGCTGACGTGGCATATCTGCTAATTAGTTTACTGCACATCGCTGGTTGCCAGGCTGAAGTCAGCGGAGCAATCCGTTACTACCCTCTTGAAGAACAATCTGTGGGCAGAATATTATTAGATTTGATTTTTTCTAAAAAGCTAGGAGTGAAGTTATTTAATTAAGATTGTGTCAAAGCATAACTCCATTTTTCCCTTTGGCCCTTTTCATTTCGAATATGAAAGGGCTCCTCTGGGGAAAATGTACAGAAATCGGTTTGTCTCCATTATTGCCAAAGTACAAGTTTTATTTAATCAGCCTATTCCCAATTCCCAATTATAAACTTGCTATCAGGCCTTTTGTTCTTCTTTTTTTTTAATGCTGAAAATGTCTCATCAGATACAATCTATACTGGGGTGCAGCTGAACATCATTGTATGCCAAAATCTCAGGGAGAGACCAGAGCCTGGGTTGGGACTTTGAGGACAACTCTGTATTTATTTGTTCAACTCATTCATTCATTCACTGCATATTGATCGAGATCCTGATTGGTGCAGGACCCCTGTGCTGGGGTCTGATGCACAGTTAAAGGTAAAATCATAGTTCCTCTTGCTGAAGACTGCTGAACAGGGTGGATCTGTCAGGGAGAGAGAAAGGTCTCGGGGCCACCAGATTCTATTTGTTACCCTGAGTAACGCCCCTCCTCCCCGCCTGTCCAGAGCGGCCCTCCCCTTTCCGCTTTTGGTAGACTAGTTCTCTTCCACAAGACCTTCCCCGAATACACCATTCCTTACTTGGGTTATTGTTTTTTTTCCCCAACTGAGTTTCCTCTGAGCCATCTGCGCCACGTAATTTTATGTTTAATTGTGTATTGTCTTACTTCTAAATTAAACTGAGGTTTTCTTGGGGGCGGGTGAGCTTGGACCATATCTTTTTCTTTGTCTCAAAACATCTGCCACCTCCATGCCTTGCATAGAACAGGCACTCATGTAATTGGAAATAAGCAAACCTCATGTCTCTCAGAGGATCTGATCTGAGTATCAGAGTCTGCCACCATCTACCACCCCTCCATCTATCCATCACCCATTCATCTTTCAGTCCATTATCCATCTGTCCTCCACCCGCCATTCATCCCTCTGTCAGTCCGCCGTCCACCCATTCATCTTTTCATCCACCACCCACCTACCCATTCACTCAGTCATTCCACCCAAAAAGTGTATTAAAATGAGCTCATTATGGCAGGGTATCTAGTTTTAAAAGCCTTTTATCTTATGACTAATATTAATTCCTCTGTCAAAATGTCAGAGAATCACAGGAAGGGGAGCAGGCCCGGACTGTTGGTCTTGATGGCCTCCGTTAGTGCCTGTGGCCCAGATGCCTTCTCGTTCTTAGAAGGCCGGGGACGTCGCCTTGTAAGCATTCAGGCAGCAGAAATAGTGCCGCATTTTGGATTGAGAATTACTAGTCCCTGCTTTCTAGTAATTAGAGTTTAGTAGTCAATGGACATCTCTAATTTAAGCTGTTTAACTTGCTTTCCCGGGTTTTGTTTTAGCAGCAAACAACTTGCGCCAATATAATTGTTATATTAAAAATGGTACTCACTGAAGCTCTCCAAGAATACAGACACAGAGCTCATAACTGTGCTGTTACCACTAGTCACACACAGGAAATATGACACCAAGGAGGTGTTTCGTCTCTCGGAAACAGAAACGTCCTGAAAAAACACAACACTGCCCATCAGTTCCCGAGGAGAAAAATGCCGGCCAGATGGAGCGGGCTCTGTGAAATGGTAGTGACCGTGGGGAGGTGGAGGAAGGAGACAGGGATGGTGGAGGCGGGAAAGGGAGAGAGAGGGGAGGAAAGAGTAAAGGCAAGGCATTCGGAATGGCTGAGGAAAGAAAGAGAAAGGCTCAGAGGAGGAGAGCGTGCACCTCGAGCCGGTGGGGGAGGCGCTGGGCTGCTGGCTGGTGGGAAGACGCCCACGGAGCTGGAGCCCTGTCTGCTCACCTGGACTGGCCGCTTCTCTGTGTCACTGTGCAGCACACGCCCGGGCCACTGGGCAGTGCCTTCCCCATCACGCCACCTAGCCCTCTCCCCCTGGCCCCCGGAGACCCTTTCCTCCCAGGAACCTG
This sequence comes from Saccopteryx leptura, assembly GCF_036850995.1. Taxonomy (NCBI): domain Eukaryota; kingdom Metazoa; phylum Chordata; class Mammalia; order Chiroptera; family Emballonuridae; genus Saccopteryx; species Saccopteryx leptura. The sequence continues at coordinate 3,666,236 of NC_089511.1, forward strand.
CAGTCCTCTGTGGCTCACGGAGTCCAGGCCCAGCCACGCCCACACTCGGTTCACTGCCTCAGCGCCCTCGTTCACTGCCGGGCGGGTCTGGATGGCACAGCCGTCGGCGGAGCAGCGTGGCTGTCAGGGACGTGGGGACACAGGACGGTTGGCATCTGCTGCTGAAAGCTGTCGGCTGGAGCAGCGTCACCCATCCCTCCAGGCCTCCCTGCTAGAACAAAGTGAGAAAACAGCTCAGGGGTTATTTGGAGATGAGAATTTTATTCATATATTTATTTGGGAGGGAAAAGAAGATATTGGTGGAATAAGACCAAAAGTTGAAAATTTTAAAAAAAGTGGGGTTTTTTTTGGTTTTATTCTTGAAGGATCTGATGGCCCAGCCTTTGCAGGGTTGGGGATCACATCTCAGGAGACACTGATGATTTTCTGAGAGGCGTCCGGCATGAGCATGATGGGTATTTGTGTGCCTTGCTGAAAGAACGGAGAAGGGACGGGTGCAGAGGGGCCCCGAGCGCGTGGGAACTAGAGTGCTTCCGCTCCTCGGCCTGGGTTTGTGTCATCACTTTAAAACCTTCTAAATGACCACGTTGCTGGGCTTTTTCCTTTCTGAAGGAGCTGGAGAAAGCCATGTAAAAGTAGTACTCCTCGCTCTGCTCCCCGGTGCTATTTACTTATTTCACTAAATATAACGGCGTGGAGAAAGCCCAGGGCTCTCTTTTAAGTGTCCCTGCCAGAAGCCAGAAGCCCGGAAATAGCACCGAGGGGAAGGGAACAGCCTGGGTGGGCCAGTCCCCAAAGGAGTCTGTCTTTGCTCTTCCTGTTGGCGTTTCATTTTCTTCCCAGAATAGAAAAAAAAAGCTGCTTGAGGGAAGTAGCTATCCTATTCTTTCATTCTTGTTCGGCAGGAGTACCAGCTAGTCCCTCAGAATTCCTTTTCTCTGCAGCAAGATGGGCAGAAAATGCTGAAAAATGGCATCAAAGAGCTGCAGCTCTGGGGCCGAGACTGGCATCCCAGCCCTGATTTGTTGTGTGACCTTGTTACCAGGCAGGGGACCTGGCCCTTCAGGTCTGCCTAGAGCCAGTTGGTAATGTGTGGGTTCGTTTTTGTTTTCTTTAAGATTGTATTGATTTTAGAGAGAGGAAAGAGAGAGAGAGAGAGAGAGAGGCAGGAGTGAGCAGCAGAAGCATCCGCTCGTAGCTGCTTCTCGTAGGTGCCTCGACTGGGCAAGCTCAGGGCCATGAACCCGCGGCCTCAGCGATCCAGGCCTTCGCTCCATCCGCTGCGCCACCACGGGTCAGGCAGTGTGAGTTCTTGACTTGGCGCAGGAAAAATTTCACAGCACGAGTCCATGTGGTTTTGAGGGTACGTGTCTTAAAGCTGGGGACAGTGACACACGGAAGGACCAAGGACAGAAGCAGCAACAGGAGAGCCCGGCGGGGCAGCTCTGTCTCACTGGGGAGTCAGAGAAAAGGGGGCCTTGGGACAGGCTCAGGGGGTGAGCCTGGACGAGCCGCCGCCGCCCGCTGCTCCCCTGGTCGCAGGTCTCGTGAGGACCCTTAGAGTTTAGGGGTGCACGCCTGGGAGGGAAGAAGGGGGGTGAAGGAAAGGCAGGGGCATGCTCCAGCAGGGAGAGCTTCGGGGAGGTCACGGAGGGTATTCAGTAGAACGTCCATCAGCTCTCCAGGCGTGCCGTGGTTTTAGGTCGTGGTCTTTACTGATTGGTCGGTGCCAGGGCAGGGGGTCACTAGTCCTTGCATTTGGTCCTGAGGTCGGCCTTGGTATAGATCTGTCTGGTTTTAACCCTTTTCTGGGCGTGGAGCTGAAACACAGCTGAGGCCTGATGTTATCCCTAGGGTGGATGCTTAAGGGCTGTTCTCTGCCCCCTTGTTCACTCCCTTGCTAAGGAGTCTGACCCGCCTGACTAGCAACATGCAGGGGAAGAAAGGTCAGGAGAGGGTCTGCGCCTCACGACCAGAGGAAATCAGGGGGTCTACACCGCATGGCCAGCCGTATGTGAGTGAAGGAAAGGTTACCCTGGGTCAGGGGCCTTGTCTGCCCCATTTTTGCCCGTTGCTAGGCACCTGAGTGACCTGGTGACCTTCTGTGCTTGGCCTGTAGTCCTCGCTCTGCTCCTCAAAATTCCCAGACAGCTATGGGTAAGACAGTTAACCTCTCTATGCACAGTGTGCTCATCCACAAAAGGGATGATAACTTTCGTACTTCATGGGGCTTGTTGAATGTTTACAAAAAGAGAACTTGCTCACAGGCACACATGCCCACAGACACCCCCCCACAACAGTGCCTGGTACATAGCTAATGCTTTAATAGATACAATTATTGGCTTCCGAATAGCCGTTCCCACCCTCCTGCTGTGCCTTCTCCAGGACACGGATTGTGTCCTGATCAAAACCAGAATTCAGCAGAGTAAGTCTGCTTTCTTCAGCGATTCATACATTGGGCAGTATCCCATCTCGCACCTAGGAGGGAGCCTCCAAGGAGCTGCACCAGTTGGAAGGATTTTAAAGGCTGAAAGGTAGAGAACAGAAAGGTAGTTTCTAACAAAGAACAGGTTGCTTCAGGTAAGGTCACCTTCCTTTGGGGGTAGGTATGGATCTGTCAGGCAGATGACCTCGCTAGAGCTGACCAGATAATTCCAGATTGACTGGTTAAAGGTCCCATTCCTGGGAGAGGCTAACACAGCAGTCAGGTTAGAATAGTAGGTCCGGCTTTGCTGACATGGGGCTTAGCATCAGTAACTCCATTTGGGGCCTGATCTCTCTCTCTCTCTCTCTCTCTTTTTAACAGTACTAAAGTGTAAACTTTCTATTTCCAAAGCTTTTCATCATTTTTTTTCTTATTCACACAACATATGAATTTGTTGTGAGTCAATTTATTCCAGCTCATCTTTTTGATGTACTTCCTGTCAGTGGTCCCTGACAAAATCAAATTAAAAGAAAGAAAGCTCCCACACATACAGCCGCCTTAAGCTAGATTTTCTTGCATTGGTTGCTTAGATCATTCTCTCTGGCTTCGCGTTTGGTACCTTTTGCTTAACTGTTTTTCATCTGGGGAGACTGACATCCTTGCCTCCCTCTGTCTGCGCTTCCAATCTCGTTTTTCACATGACTGCCTACTCCGGGCCAGCAATGAGATATTGATTCTTTTCCTTGTCATTTTGTTAACGGCAAATGGCAGCAACATTAGACCTTGGTTCTGGAGTTTGGCTAAGAAAAGAATCCAGAGCCAGGGAGCTGAAATGCGAATGAACGTTTTATTTGGAAAGTCACAGGGGGCAGAAGAAGTGAGCCAGCTGGGCTGCGTGGGCTCAGGAGGCAAGTGGCAGAGGCAAAAGAAGGGCCCTGGAGCCTAGGAGAGAGAGAGGCAGAGGAAACGTGCCTGGGGGAGGCGGAGGGGGGAAGTGGTGGGGGTGCTCTAGAGAGAGCGCCCGGGAGAGAAGGGGGTGGGAAGAGGTGCAGGAATGTTCAAGAGAGTGGTGCTGGGTCCTTCATCTAAAGGGCTCCCCCACCCAGCGGAAAATCTCAATGGAATATTCATCAGCTTTCCAAGTAGGACCTTCCAGGGTTGTGGGTCCTTACTGGATTGGTTGGCGCTAGGGCAGGAGGTCACTAGTCATTGCTTCTAGTCCTGAGGTCAGCCTCGGTGTAGATTTGTCTGGTTTTGCTGCTTTTTTTGGGGGGGGGGTGTGCTGGAGCTGAAATACAACTGAGGCCCAGATGTTATCCCTGGACCAAACTCTGTCTCCAGACAACAGACCCGAGGCTTTGTTCCTAAGGTGATTTGATGCTGATCAGAACCTCGTGGTGCTGAGGGCTTTCCACTGAGGGAAGAGGTCTGCAAGGGCTGCCTCGGGCTGTGGGGGGCTATTCTTCTTCTCTGGCCCCTTGTTCCTCTTCCAAAGGGATGTAAACCGCATGGCTGTGACATGTGAGGGGCGGAGAGAAGAGGTCCCCCTAGGGGTGAGGTGCCATCCCACCCTACCATACTTTGTTTTCCTAGTTTTGCTTGTTGCCAGGCACCGGGGGCTTTGGCCCTGGGTGACCCTCTGTGGCTCCTGCTCTGCTCACGCCGTCTAACTGCCCACTCTGGCAGCTTAACATTCTCAAGAACACCCCCGCAGACCAGTTTACAAAGCATTGCAAAAGCGCTGTGACAAATTGAGAATGTTTTTGAGTGAGAGAGAAAAATACAGGCAGGAATTTCACACCTTTCAGTTGGGTTTTGTTCATGTTGCACGGGCTCTCCTCTCTCGAGCCCCCTCCCTGGCCCCTGAAAACCTGGGTGCCTGCCTTGATCCTGTGAGTCACAGGCTCCCTCCCTTAGCCGGCGTCTCATCTCTGCACCTGGTGGACTGGGGTTGGTCCTCTCCTGCCCCATGGGTCCCTGCCCCAGGCCCGCCCTGGTCCAAGGGGAGTCCTCGCAGGCTGCCTCGTCCAGAAAGCACCACACGGGGTTAATTTGCAGGTCTTCATGCTGCTGGGCAGACACCTCTCCTCTGACTCTTCTGTCAGGTCCTGGGATGCACGGTCCTCCCAGGGCAGGAGATGGGAGCCACAGAGCGAAGCCACAGTCAGACGGCACATTTCAGGGTTATTTACGAGTCCTTGGCTCAGAAGTTGAGCCAGGAGGTCTTCACTCGGGTCTGTTTGCCTTGCAGCCTACCTCCAAAGTGCAGTTTGGAGATATAGAGACGTGGGTGATTTTCCGTCCTCTGCTGACAGTGTTCTTCTGGAAAGGGCGGGTGAGGGCTGCTTGCTGCGCTAATGGCTGCTTCTCGTTTCGTCCAGAGCCTTGAGACGTGACGTGAGGTGAAGGGCACGGTTCCCCAGGGCCTCCCTGGAGGCCTTCCCTTTGGGAGGAGGGTGATGCTAATGGCTTTTTCCGGAAATCCCTCCGCAGGGGTCTCTGGTCTCCGTGCAGGATGGTGGAACCACAGTGTCCAGGCTCCCTGGGGAGCTCTCGGGATCTCCTGAGCCTCTGGTCTCCGTGCAGGATGGTGGAACCAGTGTCCAGACTCCCTGGGGAGCTCTCGGGATCTCCTGAGCCTGTTTTGTTGGTTTACTTTGCTGTCTCCTCTAGAGGCTGCTGTCAGCGCTCTGAATGGAGAGGTTTGGGGGCAGAGGAAGCGCCCAGTTCGGACCCTGAAAGCCCCTGCCCCCCTCCCCCTCCCCCGCAGCCCCGCACACGGGGTCCTGAGGTCCTCTTCTGTCCCTTGGGTTTGCCCTTATTGGAGCCCTGAGGAAGCTCCCAGCCTCGACTGCCCCCCCCTCGTCAGCTCTTCCTCTTCCTGTCACCCCCCACCCCAGGCTCCGTCTGTCCATCATCACGGGACCCTCTGTGCCTCCGCTCCTTCTGCGAACGCTCAGAACTTCTGGTTGGTTTCCTTCAGTGCCCACTCGTTTGCCAGTGTGTGTGTGTGTGGGGGGGCTAAAATATATCAGTGCTCTTCCTCTCACCTCTGAGTTCCTCTGGCTGGGCTGATACCCCAGTGAGCAGCGACAGGCTAACAGGAGAAAGTCAGAGTTAATACAGGCACACAGACGTGATAAATCCATGGAAATTCCCAAAGACAGTAAGGCAGGGGTTTGGACCGGGCTGGGCGGGGTTTGGCTCAGGCTGGGCGGGGTTTGGACTGGGCTGGGCGGGGTTTGGACCGGGCTGGGCGGGGTTTGGACCGGGCTGGGCGGGGCACTAGATTTCAGAAGTGAGAGGGGGTAGTTGAGGAAGAGCAGGACTCGCCGGGCAGGCGACCCCCCCCCCAGGTGACTCAGAAACAACGGCGGGGAGGTCTAGTGAACAGGCCCCTGCCCGAAGCCCTCTTGTTGACCACACTTCATTCAAATGGCTAAGCCAGCATCTGAAATGGGGGTAAGCCTCCTTCCTGAAGCAGGTGTCTCTGTCTGAATCTCTTGGGCAGGAAAGGGGGAAAGGGTCAAAGGTCCTTTCTGAGCCTTTTGTTTCTTAATAGACCACTTGACATCAATATCCCAGAAAGCACCTTCGGGGTGGCAGAACCGTGGCCCCTTCACTGCTGACTGTGTGAGGATGTGTTTGGCCTCATCGCCGGCGCAGACGGCTGGGCTGGGCTCGCTAGCCCTCCGGCTCCTGGACTTCCTCAGCCCCAGCACACAGAACCCCTGGGTAGTCTGTGTAGCGTGACTGGCTGCAAGGGGCAGTCAGGGAGCGGTTTTGATCGGTGGTGGGTGCATAATGCATGCTCACCCCAAAATGGTCTTTTCTCTTTCCTTCCTGGGAAAAGAATGGATAAACAACAGCCTGTCTGCGTGGGTCATGCAGGTGTGGAAGGAGAGAGCTCCATCCATCCAGTCATAGCTCACTCCCAGCGACGGATCTGTCTGTGCAAAGAGCCATTAGGAGCAAACTCAGAGCTCCGCTAAGTATTAATGGTCTCCAGTGGCCCTGGAGGGAACAGCAAGTGGTGTTCATTCCAGAGCCGCCGTGTGTGCGTGTGCGTGTGTGTGTGTGCACGCTCACCTACAGACAGGGCTGTCTGTATAGAGGGCGGCGTCTTACACGTCCTGAGGGAAGAGTGCAGCTCAAGAGAAGCCCATGTTTCCGTGGAAGGGTGTTCCCTGAAACGGCACCGACGGAAACAGCCTCACGTTTTCCATTCTCTTCTTGGACTGCGACAGTCCCCTTTCTCCATCTCTGCCTCCTCCGGGGCTCAGCTGCGCCCCGTGTCCCAGGCCTGAGGCCGCAGTGGAGTCTGACAGGTTCATTCAGAACATCCCACTGGGACCGTGTGCTTCAGAACCTGCAGGCACAGGCCCAGTCCTCCGGAGGCACGGGCCGCCTTCGGACTCCCGTGTCCTGACTGGGATCACAGCTGTCCCGTTACTAGTAGCACCAACGTGGACAAGCAGTTTACGCCCCCCCCCCCCGCCCCACCTCAGACATCGATCACGGGGGGTTGATGCTACTTCTCCCTAAAGGCTGGTTTGAGGACTAAAGGACACCAGTGTCCCCAACCTTTTTTGGGCCACGGACCGGTTTAATGTCAGAAAATATTTTCACGGACTGGCCTTTAGGGTGGGACAGATAAAAGTATCACGTGACTGAGACAAGCGGCAAGAGTGAGTCTTAGACGGATGTAACAGAGGGAATCTGGTCATTTTTTTTTTTTTTTTTTTTATTTATTTATTTATTTATTTTTTTTCTTTTCTTTTTTCATTTTTCTGAAGCTTGGAAACAGGGAGAGACAGTCAGACAGACTCCCGCATGCGCCCGACCGGGATCCACCCGGCACACCCACCAGGGGCGACGCTCTGCCCACCAGGGGGCGATGCTCTGCCCATCCTGGGCGTCGCCATGTTGCGACCAGAGCCACTCTAGCGCCTGAGGCAGAGGCCACAGAGCCATCCCCAGCGCCCGGGCCACCTTTGCTCCAATGGAGCCTCGGCTGCGGGAGGGGAAGAGAGAGACAGAGAGGAAAGCGCGGCGGAGGGGTGGAGAAGCAAATGGGTGCTTCTCCTATGTGCCCTGGCCGGGAATCGAACCCGGGTCCTCCGCACGCTAGGCCGACGCTCTACCGCAGAAGTACCAGTTTGTATCAAGGCAAGCGAGTGGTGTGGGACGGGTTGCGGGACAGAAGCGTTCTAGGCAGAGGGAGGGGCACTTTGGAAAACTGCATCCTGGGGTCCTGCCAGCATGGAGACCATCCTGTCTCTGTACCTCAGTTTCCCCAGTTGCAATGTGAGGGGCTGGACTTGGCAATTCAAGTTCTGTCCACAAGGAGTTCTGTCTGCGTCCACAGAGCTGTCTTTTTCCATCCCTCCGGTCCCGGTCACTGCCTCTCCCGCCAAGCCCACACCCCCTTTCCCTTCCTCCCGTGACCTTTCCCACTGGTTTCTTAGTTTTCAGGTCACCAAGGGCAACAGAGAGATTACTTAGTGTCTCTGAGAATACTTGAGGTAGAGGGCAGCAGCCTGCTGCCCTAGCATTCATTCTCAGATTTAACAGGGAGAGTGAGGCCTTCGGAGGTAGAACGGTAAGGGGGTACGGCAGACCCCCGGCGGGGAGCAGGAAGGTTGGTTCTGCAGGAGCACCACCAGGGTGAAGAGAATTCTCTCATGGGCTGGGTGGTTGCTTTGAGCCAGGGGTCCCCAAACTTTTTACACAGGGGCCCAGTTCACTGTCCCTCAGATGTTGGAGGGCTGCCATATACAGTGCTCCTCTCACTGACCACCAATGAAAGAGGTGCCCCTTCCGGAAGTGCGGTGGGGGGGGTGGATAAATGGCCTTAGGGGGCCGCATGTGGCCCGCGGGCCTGTAGTTTGGGGACCCCTGCTGAGCGATGTGAACCCTGGCACTGGCCTGGCTCTCCCTGTGTTGCTGTCATCCCGGAGTGCTCACAGCGGGCAGATGCCAGTTCTTAGCCCCGATCTCTGGGTGGGAAGATGGAGGCCTCCAGAGGACACGCCGCCACCAAGCGGTGGAGCCAGGCCTGGCTCTCAGGTAGCCTGGTCCCAGAGCTCACGCACCCCCCCCCCCAGCCCCCCCGCCGGCCGGTCTGCCCCAGGTGTGCGGCATGCTGACCACGGGGCCTGGGCTCAGTCATGTCCTTTCTGGACCTCAGTTTCCCAGCCGGTCTCTACAAAGCCTTTACCTGCTCTGACTTTCCGATGTGGTCGCGAGTCTCTGGTCTTGCCCTGTCTGAAGTCCTGTGAGCTGGAGGAGAAAACAGCAAGGACTCGCCCGCTGGGTGGGGACAGGCTCTGCACTGTGTCAGTGGCCGGGACTGTATTGAAGTCCAGGGTGGAGAGCGGGGCAGGTTGAGTCTGGCTGTACTGGGCCAGTTAGTTAGAGAAGAGAGTAAATTTAGAGCGTGTGACGATTTGTAGGACTGCAAAGAGAACAATAAAATCAGATTCTGCAGTGGGGAAAAGAGGCCTCCCATTCCATCTGGACCACATTTGTACCCAGGGAGTCGTTTTGGCAAGGGGAGAGCCTTGGTTTGTTAAATATTAAACAAAAAATTATTTATAATCTGGCTCATTTTTCATGGCTGTCTCTGGGGGTACAGCAATGCCTAATTCATTTTCCCTCTTTATTCTCTCTCAGTTAAGCTGATGTTTGATCCTAGGTAGGAGAATATATTTTATAGCTAGTGGTGGCCTCCAAAAGGTTTTCCAAAACATAGGCTTGTGAGAACTGTCCCCCTCCCCTTGCCAGTGTAGGGGCTGGGGGCTTGGGGAGGGAACAGGAGGTCCGTCGGTCCGTAAGTGAACTATTTCTCGGTCACAAGAGCAGAGACAGAGGCAGCCCTGCTCTCTCCTCTCCCCGGTCTCCCCTGAAGAGGGCCGTGCTCCCGGACGGCACGCGAGGGACCACACTCGGGAGTATATGTGATTGTGTGTAGGTCAGGTCCCCACGTTTCAGGGCTGGCTCTTCAGAGGGCGGCAACACAGACTCCATTACCCTCACGACCTCCAAGACCGAGGAGATGGGGAGGAGGAGGAGATGGGAAGTGTCAGATTCTGCTCAGAGAAGCGAACGGTTCAGAAAGATCACCAGGAGAACCGACCCGGGAGTGAGTGAAGGTTAGCTTGGATTATGGCACGTGCAGCTAAAAGTTTCTGAAAGCATGAGATGGAGGCAGTATAAATAATATATAAAGATATTGGTGCCTGTCTCGTTTCCCCTCCGTATTTAAAATATACCAGCAGTGTTTGACATAGCACGGTTTATAAAATGAGTCGAGCGCACGCCCAGAGTTTAATGGTCCTCCAGATGTAATTTCACTGAATTAGCAGTCATATTTTGTTTTCCATTTGCTACAGGAATGCTTGAAAAATACCCCTAAACAAAGAAATACGTAACTGACATTTTAACCACGCTCCCAATAAAATAGCAGAGTGTTAAAAGCTCCTTAATAAATGCGTACTCTTTATAAACGCCTAAATGTGCACGCTCATTTCAAGTGCATTTTATGAAATAATTTACTCTGTTTTGAATAATTGTACAAAAATAGTTCATAGGCATAATAAATCTTTAACATCCCCTGTTCTTGCAAGCTGTTCCTAAAAGTCTCAAGTTGAAGATTATACTTAATGGACTTGTCTGTCAGTTTCAATCATTGTCATCCGGGGGCAGATGGCTCTCTGTGCATTAAATATGCAGGAACCCCATGCCTCCCGACAGCTCGCGGCGTGACACAGCTCGCGGCGTGACGGGTGGCGTTCCTCGTGGAACACGAGCTCTCTCAGACACCGCACTTCAGGAGCCGTTACAGGTCATTCCACTCGGTGGACTTCTCCATCGTTGGTGCGTTCACCTGCCGTGTTAGCGTCTGGAACGGCGCGCACTGGGGGGAGTTTGTTACCTAGATGCTCGGTTCCCGAGGGGTGTGTGTGCAGCTGCCCCCTGAGTCACCAGCACAGAGACAGCTGGACGCCTGTGGGAGCGAGGTCTGTCCGAGGCAGTGACCGGTGCCGGGCCTGAGCTCGAGAGGACACCTGGTCTGTCTTTCCTCGCTGCTGGATGCTGGTTTCTCCCTGGGAAGCAGGTGCCCCCCGTGGGTCAGAGAGTTGGCGTGTACCGCTGGCTCATGGTGGCCGGGGTTCTTTCCCAGAATTCTGCTTGTTCCGTCACTTCCATTTCTATCCGGCAGCCCTCTGGGGGGGTGTGGAGAAAGAGGGGCACAGAGAACTTGGGGTCAGAAGTCTCACTTGTGATGGGCCCTCGACCCGGCAGAGGCGTCAGTCAGGATCATTGTGACTGCCATTTAATATGTCCTGAGCATTGACTGATACAGACAGCCAGGACGGTGCCTGTCATGTCAGCAGATCTGAGTACAGAGTATCACCTGTGGACCTTGTATCCCAGGGTGAGGTGACATTTGCAGAATCCTGGGACTCGCCAGTGACATACCAGTACCTGTGTTTCCTGGTTGTTCAGGCAGTGCTTGTTGGGTGGGTCAACGAACATGCAAGTGAAGATGAACAACAAAGTCCTCTAGTGCTTGATCATGAGGGCGGCGTGAGTCTACACCACATGTGTGCCCAGCGACGGTGCGACCCTGGACCACCGCCTTCCCCCCTTGGCACGGAGGTCATACTGTCCCTGCCTTGTAGGACTCCTGCGATGAGGTTCTGCGTGCAAAGCACTCGGCCTGCTGTGACTGTCGTTACATTTAGTAAATATCTATACGCCCCTAGAAAGCCTCTTGTCCTTCCAAAGCCCACATGCGGCTCTTGCAAGGAGCTCTCCCTTGTCCACTTTCTCCTTATGCGCCATCAGCCACCTGGCGGTGAGGACAGGTAGGCTGAGCCAGGACCCCCTGCGGAGGACCGCCTGTTCAAAACTGTGATTCTTAAACGATTATGGGCGTCCAGAGGAGAGCAATATTTGATTCACAAAAATTAAATTTGCATCCAGCGTTTCTGTTTTGCACGGAGCGGTCTGCGTGCTCTCCGTCCGAGCAGCGATGCCCCATGTGAGCCTCACGTACGTCACAGATGTGTCTTCATTAGTGACCAGAGTGGGACTAGAAGTGCCTAAATTGGATCATTTAATATTATTGCTATCACCTCCAGGAAAAATAAAAATAGATAGTGGTATTTTCTCGCATTACCGGTAGCAAGGCTGGAAAGGCTCAACTTCTGTTATGTAGGCACAGCATTCTTGGACGTGCTGTCCCTGCAGAAGGGCTGAGGACGGAGTGCTCTGTGCTGTGGTAGCCGTGGTCACTGTCTTCCCGGGGGGACACCCTATGGCCCCTGTGGGCTCGCTTCTCCGCTCTGAGCCGCTAAGTCTTGGGAGTTGAAACCCCACAGACGCCAATGGCTCTTGTGAGTTGCCGATCCACATTTCTCTCTTCTGAAGTTAAATCGAGAGCTCGCTTCCTCCAGGAAGCCCTCTCTGCTTGTCTGCCACAGCCCGGTCATGCTCTGTGCTGTCCCATCAGGTCAGTTTCAGATTCAGTGTCAGGTGTTCCCCCCGAAAGCAGAGCGTGAGGCAAAGACTTGGAAGTGGGTGCTTCACTTGGGAGGATCGTGGGGAGCAGAAGAGAGGGGCTGGGGAGAGGAAGGCAGGAGATGAGGGTGTGTGACGGCGACCACTGCCACGTACCCTGGGGCTGGACCACCAGGACCTCCGGAGAAGCCTGTGGAACGCTGTTCGGGACTGTGGGCAGAGAGCAGAGAAGGCTCCGGCCTCTGGTGGTCGCAGGTTGCCCTTAGGGACACGGATCTCCCACTCAGGGACAACGCATGGGTTCTAATCCAGTGGACTCTACGGGTGTCAGAGAAGCCCCTGGGGCAGAAAGAAGATCTGTGAGTGCTGAGGTGAGAGCCTTATGTAGGACTGTCCGCCCAGAGGGGTGGGCAGTGGGGAGCGGGCGCCCAAGGGGGCCTCTGTGTGTCACTCACTCGCAGGTTCATCGCCAAGCACTCGCTGCAGCCCCGTTATTGGCAGGCGCTCTGCTTGGCTCTGACGGTGAGAGGGCGAAAGGCACAAAATAGACAAATGACGTCATTTCAGGTAGGGCTATTCTGTGAGGAAGATACAGGACAGAGTGGCGGGGGGCACGTTTTATTTCAGACACAGTGATCAGGAAAGCGGCAGCTCTGAGTACAGGGAGGGAGAAGTTGGGGGAACATGGTGGGGGGAGTGGGAGCGGTCCGGAGGGGCCCTGGGCCTGGGGCTGAGTGAGCGGGGGGACAGCCGGGGTCACTGAGATGGGACACAGGTGGGGGCGGGGGCGGGCCCTGCTGCTAGGACCTGGATTAGACCCCGTGGCCTCCTACGGGAGGCAGTGGGGGGCGGGCGTGAGATGGCCGAGCCCCTCAGTGAGAGCGTGTCCGTCAGGTGTGTTTCGGACACGGGGCGGGGCAGAGGCAGGTCACAGTTACAAGCTCCTTCTTGTATGGTTATTTATTAATTTCTGTGTTATTTATTAATATTATCATGACCTCTCCTTTGGCCCGCCCCTGTGTGTGTCTGACTTAGTCTTTACAACAACCCCGTGAGGTTTTCAGGATGAGGAAGGTCAGCGGCCTGCCCAGGTCACCCCATTGCCATGCAGAGGCGGGCTGTGGACCCAGAGCCCTGGGTCTCATGCCACCTTGTGTTCCATGTCCTCTGGCCATTTCCTTAGGACCGTGCCCTGCACCCCCACCCATCAGCACCCTCTTCTGGGTCAGGACCACCCTTTCCTGTTCTTTCTGCCCCGCCCAGCGGGGGTCCTGCTCACACCCGCTGTTCCTGGGCGGCCGGGCAGCCGAGTGAGTGCTGCCCCAGGCACGGAGGCCCAGGTGCTGGGGGGAGGCGACCGTGCCACGTTGTCCTGACTTGGCCACGCTCCCTGTCCTGTGTGGAGTTGTGCCTGCAGGCGCCCAGTTTCTCTGGAGCCGAGCTTCCAGACCACGTCTGCTTGGGGGGTGAGGGCAGGCCCACCCAGAGGCTCTGAGGCACCAGCCATTTGATGGCTGAGGAGAGACCTCAGCAGAGGGAAGAGATAGAAGGGACTGTCGTTTTGCAAATTTTCTGTCTATAAAAATAAATTCAGAACTACCTCCGCAATCTTGTTTGAGCCAGCGTTCTGATGTCTGAAGCCTGCCCTGTCCAGTGTCTGAGAAGGAAGGTGTTAATTTTCCCTCTTCACTCAGACGTGTCCTTGATCAGCAAGGACATCGGGTCAGCTCACCCTTTAAAGGTGGCAACTCCAATTGAGAAGATTTAAGTCCGGGAAAGTGTGCTGTCCCCCAAGAGCCCAGGAGCAGCGATAACAAACTCTCTCCGCAGTCCCGCAAGCAGCGGTCTGTGTGGGCTCGCTCCGGGCGCTGTCAGGGGGTGTTGTCAAGGCAAGAGTGACTCCGCTGTCTGCTGGTGGCAGGGTCAGCTGGCCTGGGGGGTGGCGAGCAGCTCGCTCTGCCCGTTCTGGGGGACAAAGCGCCTGGTCAGAGAGGCGTCTTGCTGGAGGCGCAGGCACAGACAGGCGGCCACTAAGGAGCTCTAGGAAGCTCGATCATTTCTGCAGTGTCCAGCTGCCACAGGCGCTGTCTTCAGGGGTCAGCGAGGGGGACGCAGAGCCAGTTAGCCTGAAGGCCCGAGGCCGGGTCGGCTTCCCTGGGGTCGGGTCCTCGCTTCCTGAGGAGAGGCAGACGGGCCTGACTTGCCGGCTTCCAGAACCGCAGCAGCCGGTGGTCTTGGCCCGGGTCACAGCTCTAGGACAGAAGGAAGGCAGGCCAGCCTGGCTCAGTGTCGCAGTCCGGGGTGCAGGGCCCCGGAAGGGGTTCTGACACAAAGTGTGACCAGCCTCCAGGGGGTTGGTGTTGGGTTGTGGAGGGGAACCTCTGGGATGTGGCTTCAGCCGGGCTCAGTGTCGCAGTCCGGGGTGCAGGGCCCCGGAAGGGGTTCTGACACAAGTGTGACCAGCCTCCAGGGGTTGGTGTTGGGTCGTGGAGGGGAACCTCTGGGATGTGGCTTCAGGTAGGAGCACGGTGACTTTCGACTCTCCCGCAGTAACCCCTTCAGAGGGACAGTTCCTCAGGCGAGTGGAGAAATGCTGGTCTCTCGTGTTTGCTGAGTGGCTGTAGTTTTTGTGATAAGTTGATTTCCTAAATCTCTGAGTGCGGAGGACAGTCATGAGCTGGGGACAAGTTAGCGGTCGTAGCAGTTGCCATCGTTGTGACAGCCAGTATTTGCATCGTCTTGGTCGGTTGTTACCGTCTCTGAGGCCTGGACCTTTTTTTTTTTTTTTTGAGAACTTTCTGCACCCATTGCACTCGGTTTGGGGAAAGCAGTAGCGTGTTTGGTGTGCGTGTGCAGGGGCACGATGGGAAAACTGTTGTCCTGGTGAACAGGGAGCCGACCAAGATCAGGACGCTGGGAACCGGAGGACGATGACTGCCCCTCCCCTTCCCAGAACCCCAAGTCAAGAGTCAGTCCCAGTCCTCCGGCCAGTCAGGCCTGCTTTGGGGGACAGAAGGGCCTGGTGACTTCTGAACAGGAGAGAGACAGGATCCTTTGACGAGGGCGTTCCACACGTCTCCTAACCGCAGGCTGTCTGCAGAAGCGTGTGAGGGCGGAGGCAAAGGGCGGCCGTGGAAGAGGGTGTCCGAGCTGTTGAGAAGGGCAGTGCGAACAAATCTCAGTCAGGAGTCCGGGCCGACTGGACCGAGAGGGGGGGCCCTCCTGACGAGTCCATTCCATTAGTGATGAGCCTGAGCACGCGTGGGGGGGGGCAGGTGGGAGGAGGGCACATGGGGCGCGCGGGGCATGCAGGTCCTGCCCTTGGAGTGACGTGCAGTGTGCAGAAACGGACCGAGACGACCCACCCTCTCCCTCTGCTTTTGTCTAAAGGAACGCAGGCTCCTCACGAGTGTGATGTAACTTTCACCTTGCAACTTGCTGTGTGCAGCGGGGCTGCAGAGACCCAGGTGCTCTCTCTGACGCCCCACCCCCAGCACAGGAGCCTCACAAAGAACTCGGAGGAAGATGGGGGCTCTATCTCAGCCACGGGGAGGGTGTCTTGTGGCACAGGTGGGCAGGAGAAGGATGGTGGACTGGACTTGGGGGGTGGGGCCCGGGACGCCTCAGCGGGTGGGTCTCTTCCTCCTTGGTCTCTGGGAGTGAGGTGGACATTCATCGGCCCCTGCTCCCTCCTCACTGGTCTGTCACCCACCCCCACGTCTTCGTAAGTGGGGTCTTCTCCGCCAGGAATGCCAGCTCTCCTCTTGTCCCGTTCCTCGGGCTCCATCGCTCCTGAAGACTCACACATATCAGCTGCTTGAGGACACCGATGTCCTCCTCTGCCCCCATGCTCCGTGACCTCTTGCCCGGCGAGTTCCGCCTGCGCTCGGTCCCTAGTCCCTGCGTGCTTCTGCTCAGTGCGACGGCAGGCACGTCCTCTCCTCCTTTAATAGACATTGCTGAAGGTTCTCCTTCTGCCAGGCTCTGTGTTTCACAGGTACGGGGGGGGGGGTAAGTGAGCAAAGTGGGCATCGTGGGCATGGTGGGCATGGGCCTTGGGCCCCGGAGCTGGAGGGCTCAGAAGGAAGACATGTTGAATAGTTTTCACCCAAAACACAGGTAAATTACGGTGCTGGTTAATTCCCTGTGTCCGTGCCACCAGTCTCTGGGGCGCCCAGAGAGCTGGGAATGTTATTTCCGGGGGTGTCGGTGAGGGGGTGTCCAGAGGAGATGAGCATCTAGATTGGTGAGCTGAGTGAAGCTGATGGCCCCCTCCCCAGTGTCTGGGGGGGCCCCACCCAGTCTGCTGAGGGCCCAGGCAGAGCACAGAGGGAGCAAGGGGGCACCATCCAGTCTGCTGAGGGCCCGGGAAGAGCTCAGAGGGAGCAAGGGGGCATCACCCAGTCTGCTGAGGGCCCGGGCAGAGCACAGAGGGAGCAAGGGGGCACCGTCCAGTCTGCTGAGGGCCCGGGCAGAGCACAGAGGGAGCAAGGGGGCTCCACCCAGTCTGCTGAGGGCCCGGGCAGAGCACAGAGGGAGCAAGGGGGCACCACCCAGTCTGCTGAGGGCCCGGGTAGAGCTCAGAGGGAGCAAGGGGGCTCCACCAGTCTGCTGAGGGCCCGGGAAGAGCTCAGAGGGAGCAAGGGGGCACCACCCAGTCTGCTGAGGGCCCGGGAAGAGCTCAGAGGGAGCAAGGGGGCACCGTCCAGTCTGCTGAGGGCCCGGGCAGAGCTCAGAGGGAGCAAGGGGGCACCATCCAGTCTGCTGAGGGCCCGGGCAGAGCACAGAGGGAGCAAGGGGGCTCCACCCAGTCTGCTGAGGGCCCGGGCAGAGCACAGAGGGAGCAAGGGGGCTCCACCCAGTCTGCTGAGGGCCCGGGCAGAGCACAGAGGGAGCAAGGGGGCTCCACCCAGTCTGCTGAGGGCCCGGGCAGAGCACAGAGGGAGCAAGGGGGCACCATCCAGTCTGCTGAGGGCCCGGGCAGAGCTCAGAGGGAGCAAGGGGGCACCATCCAGTCTGCTGAGGGCCCGGGCAGAGCTCAGAGGGAGCAAGGGGGCTCCACCCAGTCTGCTGAGGGCCCGGGCAGAGCACAGAGGGAGCAAGGGGGCACTACCCAGTCTGCTGAGGGCCCAGGCAGAGCACAGAGGGAGCAAGGGGGCATCACCCAGTCTGCTGAGGGCCCGGGCAGAGCTCAGAGGGAGCAAGGGGGCACCGTCCAGTCTGCTGAGGGCCCGGGAAGAGCTCAGAGGGAGCAAGGGGGCACCGTCCAGTCTGCTGAGGGCCCGGGAAGAGCTCAGAGGGAGCAAGGGGGCACCGTCCAGTCTGCTGAGGGCCCGGGTAGAGCACAGGGGGAGCAAGGGGGCACCGTCCAGTCTGCTGAGGGCCCGGGCAGAGCTCAGAGGGAGCAAGGGGGCACCGTCCAGTCTGCTGAGGGCCCGGGCAGAGCTCAGAGGGAGCAAGGGGGCACCATCCAGTCTGCTGAGGGCCCGGGCAGAGCACAGAGGGAGCAAGGGGGCACCGTCCAGTCTGCTGAGGGCCCGGGCAGAGCACAGAGGGAGCAAGGGGGCACCGTCCAGTCTGCTGAGGGCCCGGGCAGAGCACAGAGGGAGCAAGGGGGCACTACCCAGTCTGCTGAGGGCCCGGGCAGAGCACAGAGGGAGCAAGGGGGCACCACCCAGTCTGCTGAGGGCCCGGGCAGAGCTCAGAGGGAGCAAGGGCGTGTCCCCCCCCCCCCCCCCGCGGTGTGTGAGCCAGGCAGCTGCCCTCCCCATCCCGGGCGGGGCATGTGCCTGGTTCTCAGGCTCACAGACTCAGACCGGGATGTGGCCACCTGCTCCCAGCTCTCCACTGGAGAACCCTGACAGATGTAGGTACAGTGTCCTCACTGTCACACGTGAGTCAGTGTCACTGAGATACAATGCAAGACGATGAAACCCACACGTTATGCATGTGCAGGTCATTGACCTTGGCACCGGCAGCCACCGTCCCGTAGGCTGTGAAGCAGTGCCAGCTTCCTCAGCTTGCTCCCTGCTGCCAGCTTCTGTCTGCCCGAGTCCCACCTCTTCTCGGGATTTCACAGGAAGGGACACTGCAGCGTTGAGTCGCCTGTGTCTCGGCTTCTTCCGTTCTGATGCCTGTGAGACTCCAGTGTTGTATTGGCAAGACATTTGTTCCTTTATGAGCTCAGTACGTACATGAGGATAGACGGGGGTTGTTTATACTCGTGGAAAAGCGGCTGTATTTATTTCCAGGTGTTCCTGTGCCATGTGTTTTTATTACTCCTGAATGAATACCGAACAGTGGAATTGCTGTCTACAGGGACAGTGTGCGCTTAACTTCATAAGAAACTGCCAGGTGTTTTCCAGTGGATCATAGACTTACACATAAGAGCTAAAACTACAAAAACTCTAGAAGAAAGCATAGGAGAACATCTTCACGACCAGGGACTAGACGGAGGTTTCTTAGACACATTATGCTCTCTCACAAAGTATTTATTAAAATCCTTGCAAATTGGGACTTCATCAAAATTAAAAAGTCTGCTTTTCACACACACACACACGCACGCGCGCGCACCTTGGAAATGTACAAAGGTAAGTCACAGATTGGGAAAGAAATATGTGTAACATGAACTTGGCAAAGTACTTGCATCCAGAATCAATAGGAGCTCTTTTATTTATTTATTTATTCATTTTAGAGAGGGGAGAGAGGGAGAGAGAGAGACAGAGAGAGAGAAAGAGAGAGGAGAGAGAGAGAGACAGGGGGGAGGAGCTGGAAGCATCAACTCCCATATGTGCCTTGACCAGGCAAGCTCAGGGTTTTGAACCGGCGACCTCAGCATTTCCAGGTTGACGCTTTATCCACTGCGCCACCACAGGTCAGGCAATAGGAGCTCTTAACCTCAGTAATAAGGCAACAGCGAAAACAAAGGAAAGTATCTGAATGAACACGAGACAGGAACGCCCGAGAAGCACGTGAGGACATGCTGCCTGTCATCAGTCTCCGGGGGAATGCAGGTTGAGCTACAGTGATTTGCCTCTTCACACCACTAGCAGGTGTTGAAAAGAATGAAACCCCCTGGGTCCGCGGCGCTGTGGAGCCAGGGAGCAGCACGGCCACGTTCCAGGGGGAGTTGGGCAGTTTTTTTTGTCGAGTTAAACATGCGCTTACAACATGACCTGGCAGTCCCACTCCTGGTGACTAACCACCCAGGAGAAATGGGGTGTGCTTCCCACAGAGACGTGTACACAAATGCTCGTAGCAGTTCTACTTACAACAGTCCAAACTGGAAGGAATCCAGATGTCCATCATCCTCTGAACAGACAGACACATCGTGCTGCCCCCACGACCTACGGAGGAACAGGACGCGACAAGAAAAGGGCACAGACTTCACGGACAATGTACCAGGAGACCGAAGAATGTGTGAGCCATGGGCCCACTTCCGTAAAACTGAGCAAAGGGAAATGTGTAGCATCAGAAACAGAACAGTGATATCCTGGGGCCGTGGATCGCGGAGGGTTTGCTGCAAAGAGGTCGAAGGGAGCTTTCCGGGGTGATGCTGACGGTTCTGTGTTTTGATGGGGTGGATACCTTTCTCGGTGTTACCAACCTGCATGGCCAAGATGGGTGCAGTCTTCTGAATGTACATTGTATGCCAGCGATGCCGAGAGGAGCCGGTAGGCACAGACCTAGTGATGACAGTCTGTCGGTGGCTCCTGTCATTGTCACCACTGTCTGCCCAGGGAGGAAGTGGATTCGGGAGCCCAGACTCACATCCTGGTGTGGAGACGGCTCGTCCCCGTGGGAGCATGTTGGGGTCTGCGGGCGCTGTGATGTCGTGGCACGGTGTGCCCCAGAAAATGGAGCCCAGAGCAGTTCCGTGTGACACCCACGTTTGTTAGCAGGGGAACAAAGGGCCTGCTGAGAACAGTGACACTACTGCGTGGGTGTCACTTCTGATCGTCAAGTGGCAGAAAACGCTCAGCTAAGTCTTCAGCTCGTTAAACCCGAAACAGCTCTTTACGGGTTCTGCGTTTTCCTCCCGTGAACTATTAAGCATGCCGTTTAACTTGCAGAGGCGGAGCAAGCTTTCTTGACGCTTGGCTCCCTGGGGATGAACGCTGAGAACCACGCCCAGTGTTAGCCCCTGCCAATCTGGTCCTGCCTACGAGGGCAGTGCGCGTCTTCAGCTGGGGGCAGCGGAGTGTAATGCATCTGAGTGACAGTGGCGCGTCCACTCAGAGAGGTCATGACGGGACTGCTGCTTCACCCCCACCCACAGGGCCCGTCGTTCCTCCTCCGGGGGGGGGGGGGAGGGTCCCGAGAGAGCCCAACACGCCGTCCCTCTGTGCAGCAGACACTCATTGTGCGCAAAACTCTGTTCCCGTGACCACGCGTGCCTTTCTGCCGGGTCGGGGGTAGCACAGGTGTGTGACATTCGGGGGGAAAGGGGACAAATCTCACAGGAGTGCCTCCACCCTCAGTAACTGGAAGTTGTGTCAGATGATTTGAGCAGAGAACAGGGCATCAGAATTACCACTGAGTGTCCTGGGTCCCTTAGAGTCCAGACATCTGTGCCTCAGGGTTCATTTTAATGACTAAAACATGAGCTGTGGCCTACAGAGGGTCACCTGCTTGATTCTGGAAGGTGCCCAAGACCTGTGAGCAAACTCAGGGCTCCTGCACTCTCACTGGGGTTCATGGCCGTGGAAAGGTGTCTCTTCTGATGGGGTTCCCTTACTTAGGAATTAAATGAAAACCAGAAGGGAGCTTTCTGGGGTGAGGCAGATAGCCAGTAGGCAGCTGTTTTTTTTTTTGTTTTTTTTTTGTACTAACTGCTCAGTTTTGAGATTTCTCTGCCTTTGCTTACCATCAAAGTGGAAGGAAAACCTGAGACTCCCCAGAGCACCCACTCACGTGATAAGTGTCCATCAGCCGTGCTGACTTGCTGAAGACACGCTGAGGAGACGGAAAAGGGGGTTTCCTCTCGTGTACCACACCTAAGGTTATCCCAAAGGGACTCTGTACGTTTGAGCGAGTGTACGTGTGAACATGTGTGTGCTTGCACGTGTGTGTGCGTGTCTAAGGTCCTCCCTGCAGTCCTCTTCCTCTGGCTGTTGGGAGGAACCCTCCGGGAATCCCACACTTCTCTGTCCTCCAACAAGCACATCCGCCCGCCCGCCGTCAGCTCGCAGCAGGCCAGCGTGGGCGCTGGGTGAACCCGACAGCCTCCCAGGATGCTCTGGTCCAGAAGCCAGGGCTCGGCTGACGTCTTTGGTAGTTGCCTGGGACCTGGTGTTTCTCTGCTCGCATGTCAGATGCCTTTACAAGTCTCCATATTTCTTCATTTGTGGGACCAAGATTCTTTTTCATATCTAACACCTCTGAAATTGTCTTCTATTGTTAGGAGCAATGTTCCATCTTACGATTATAAATGATAGCATTTTTTTCCCCTTAGCATCTTAGATTTGATTAAATAAGGCATTTCTTCCTGCTGAATACAGGGCTATTTATCTCCAAGAGCAATTTTATTATTATAAACTTATTATGTAGATATTATTTTTGGTCTGTCTCAAAACGAAAATATCTCACAGTCCACGGGGTTCCAAGGCCTGGTTAACAGATGTGCCCGTCCCTGTCCTGACTCATTCACGCACTCTCACGGGAAAGACCAGAGATGGACAGTGAGGAATATGGGCAGGAAGCTGTCTATTTAAATGTAGGAAGCGGGGTTCCGTTCAGCAGGAAGAAGTCATCGGTGGGGTTGGGCATCACCTTATAAAGAGGCGATTGTCAAAGGGTGCTCCAAAGATGAACCGTACCAGAGTCCCCTGGTGGGCAGTTAGATGGGTGACTTTCTGGGCCCCATTTCAGGTCCCCTGGGTCACACGGCCTCCGGTGGCAGTGCGCCAGATCCTGTGTTGCAGAACAGCTCCCTGGGAAGTTGTTATTCAAGATGAGATTACTGCTCTCTGGGAAAATGGAATACCCATCCTAGACCAGGAACTTCCATTTCAATTTACCTTGATTGAAACCTCTCAAAGACCCTGTAAAGATGGATGTTACTGTATTTGCAGCGAGCTGCAGTGACTGCCCACGTCACCACCAAGAAGTTGGGGGTTTGGGGGTGAACCCGCCTGTCTGACTCCAGGCTTTCCTAAGCCCAGCTCGTCTACGTTGAACACAGAGCGTACATTATACAGCCTTTTTGGAACACAGTTTGACAGAATCTCTTGAATCCTACATGCCTGTTCCGTTTGCCCAGCAATTCCAGTTCAAAGAGTTAAGCTACAGAAATCCTCAGGCATTAATACAAAGACACAGAGACATGAATATTCACTGCAGCATTACTTGTAATAGTAAAACGTCATCAGAAATTATCTCTAGATCCACCCATAAGGGGAAGGTCAAATTATGATACTTAATACTATGTAGCAGTAAAAAAAATACTGTATATCTATTTGTAACAGCGTGGAAAACTTAGGGCATCTGATTGATCAAATGTAAAAGGTGGATTTAAGTACAAAAATGTAGGGAAGAATGCAGTTTATGTAGAACAGGAAAAGACCTTTATGTGTTTGTTTACAAACATGAAGGAATAAAAAAAAAATCTAGAAAGTTATAAACTAAATTGCAAATAGTGGTTCTCTTTTAGGGAATGAATGGTCTTTCAAGTGGGTGGGGAGGAAATGTATTTCTTGATTGTACTTAGTCCTACATCTATACCATATTCATTGTTACCATGGGAGTTCAAGTGTCAAGTAAAAGTTTAAATGAAAAGAAAAAGGCACACTGTATGATAAACTGCTCACACACTCCCTGAGGTGACCGAGAGGTGGCTGAGGGTGGCAGGTTCTGCAGAACCGCTGACATAAAGAGACTTTGTCGCTTCTTGTCATGAATTATGTACTCTGCCTAATGGGTAGCTTGTTTTTGTTTGTGTGTGTATTTTACATCTCAAATCAAAACTGTGAAGTATAAAAACATAACTCAGCAAAACCGACAAGTACAACCTGTGTTGATGAAATACTCCTATTAATGGCAACGTTGGGCTGGCTGGAAACAAGTCATATTTCATTTTATGCTTAGTTGCTCCCAAGTTTTAATAAAGAACCCATAATATCTGCTATTTACCAAGGGGATTTAAGAAATCTCATCAAAATGTGTACAAAAGAACAAAGATGAATTGTGTGCAGCAAATTGCCACATTCTTCTTGGCATGTTCATGGAAAACGACAACTTTGCTGAAAATTGCTATCCCTTGTGTCCTTTCTCTGTTTTGGAAAAAACAACAACAAAAAAAACAAAACTGAAATTGACTCATAGCACGGTATTTCAATACTCTACTGTTTGTATTGAAGAGGTCCTTCCAAGGTGCCTATAATTACAGGCTTTGTGCTATAAATTACTTAATTCTCAGTAAAGAACACGCTCACTGAAGGAATACTGCACGAATGTGGCTTCAAGCAAATGGGGCCGTTTTTGATGACTTACCTGGGCCAGCAGATGGAACAGAAATTTCTGTCCTTCTCAGCACCAGTGACTCATCTTGCCCTCCTTAACGGAGCTTCTGTTCCTCCTCATATTGTCTAGTCCCAGCAGCTCACGGCAAGGAAAGAGATATATCCACCAGCAGGCTGTGTGACCTAGTCTAAGTCACCCACCCTCTCTGAGCCCCATCTGTGAAACGAAAGAATTGGCCAAGATAATCATGCGCCTTCATTCTAGAATTAAGATCGTATACTTCCTCTCATAAAAATGGTCACTGGGAAAGGTCGGGGCTGGTCTTGGGACTTGCTTTGACCAGTAGCATTTGATGGAAGTGACAATGTGTCAGATCTTAGCCTGAGCCTCCAGAGAATTTGCAGACTTCCACTGTGGTATCCATGGAAACAAGCCCCAGTGAGACCCTGCAGAGCAGGGATGAGCCAGCGTGGCCTGACCTACACACACGAGGCAGCTCGCCCAGGGGAGGACAGCCACCCTGCTGAGCCCTCCTTACAGCCACCCTGCTGAGCCCTCCTTACAGTCACCCTGCTGAGTCCTCCTTACAGTCACCCTGCTGAGTCCTCCTTACAGCCACCCCGCTGAGCCCTCCTTACAGCTCCTGCTGAGCCCTCCTTACAGCCACCCCGCTGAGCCCTCCTTACAGCTCCTGCTCAGCCCTCCTTACAGCCACCCCGCTGAGCCCTCCTTACAGCTCCTGCTCAGCCCTCCTTACAGCCACCCCGCTGAGCCCTCCTTACACCCACCCTGCTGAGTCCTCCTTACACCCACCCCGCTGAGCCCTCCTTACAGCCACCCCGCTGAGCCCTCCTTACACCCACCCTGCTGAGCCCTCCTTACACCCACCCTGCTGAGCCCTCCTTATACCCACCCTGCTGAGCCCTCCTTACACCCACCCTGCTGAGTCCTCCTTACAGCCACCCCGCTGAGCCCTCCTTACACCCACCCTGCTGAGTCCTCCTTACACCCACCCCGCTGAGCCCTCCTTACAGCTCCTGCTCAGCCCTCCTTACAGCCACCCCGCTGAGCCCTCCTTACACCCACCCTGCTGAGCCCTCCTTACAGGCACCCTGCTGAGCCCTCCTTACAGCCACCCCGCTGAGCCCTCCTTACAGCCACCCTGCTGAGCCCTCCTTACAGCCACCCCGCTGAGCCCTCCTTACAGCTCCAGCTGAGCCCTCCTTACAGCTCCTGCTGAGCCCTCCTTACAGCCACCCCGCTGAGCCCTCCTTACACCCACCCTGCTGAGCCCTCCTTACACCCACCCTGCTGAGCCCTCCTTACAGCCACCCCGCTGAGCCCTCCTTACAGCTCCAGCTGAGCCCTCCTTACAGCTCCAGCTGAGCCCTCCTTACAGCCACCCTGCTGAGCCCTCCTTACAGGCACCCTGCTGAGCCCTCCTTACAGCCACCCCGCTGAGCCCTCCTTACAGCTCCAGCTGAGCCCTCCTTACAGCTCCTGCTGAGTCCTCCTTACACCCACCCTGCTGAGTCCTCCTTACACCCACCCCGCTGAGCCCTCCTTACAGCTCCTGCTCAGCCCTCCTTACAGCCACCCCGCTGAGCCCTCCTTACACCCACCCTGCTGAGTCCTCCTTACACCCACCCCGCTGAGCCCTCCTTACAGCTCCTGCTCAGCCCTCCTTACAGCCACCCCGCTGAGCCCTCCTTACACCCACCCTGCTGAGCCCTCCTTACAGGCACCCTGCTGAGCCCTCCTTACAGCCACCCTGCTGAGCCCTCCTTACAGGCACCCTGCTGAGCCCTCCTTACACCCACCCTGCTGAGCCCTCCTTACACCCACCCCGCTGAGCCCTCCTTACAGCTCCTGCTGAGCCCTCCTTACAGCCACCCCGCTGAGCCCTCCTTACACCCACCCTGCTGAGCCCTCCTTACAGCTCCTGCTGAGCCCTCCTTACAGCCACCCCGCTGAGCCCTCCTTACAGCTCCAGCTGAGCCCTCCTTACAGCTCCTGCTGAGTCCTCCTTACAGCCACCCCGCTGAGCCCTCCTTACACCCACCCTGCTGAGCCCTCCTTACAGCTCCTGCTGAGCCCTCCTTACAGCCACCCCGCTGAGCCCTCCTTACAGCTCCAGCTGAGCCCTCCTTACAGCTCCTGCTGAGCCCTCCTTACAGCCACCCCGCTGAGCCCTCCTTACACCCACCCTGCTGAGCCCTCCTTACAGGCACCCTGCTGAGCCCTCCTTACAGCCACCCTGCTGAGCCCTCCTTACAGGCACCCTGCTGAGCCCTCCTTACAGCCACCCTGCTGAGCCCTCCTTACAGCCACCCTGCTGAGCCCTCCTTACAGGCACCCTGCTGAGCCCTCCTTACACCCACCCTGCTGAGTCCTCCTTACAGCCACCCCGCTGAGCCCTCCTTACAGCTCCTGCTGAGCCCTCCTTACACCCACCCCGCTGAGCCCTCCTTACACCCACCCCGCTGAGCCCTCCTTACAGCCACCCTGCTGAGCCCTCCTTACAGCCACCCCGCTGAGTCCTCCTTACACCCACCCTGCTGAGTCCTCCTTACACCCACCCCGCTGAGCCCTCCTTACACCCACCCTGCTGAGCCCTCCTTACAGCCACCCCGCTGAGCCCTCCTTACAGCTCCTGCTCAGCCCTCCTTACAGCCACCCCGCTGAGCCCTCCTTACAGCTCCTGCTCAGCCCTCCTTACAGCCACCCCGCTGAGCCCTCCTTACAGCTCCTGCTGAGCCCTCCTTACACCCACCCCGCTGAGCCCTCCTTACACCCACCCTGCTGAGCCCTCCTTACAGCCACCCCGCTGAGCCCTCCTTACAGCTCCTGCTCAGCCCTCCTTACAGCCACCCCGCTGAGCCCTCCTTACAGCTCCTGCTCAGCCCTCCTTACAGCCACCCCGCTGAGCCCTCCTTACAGCTCCTGCTCAGCCCTCCTTACAGCCACCCCGCTGAGCCCTCCTTACAGCTCCTGCTCAGCCCTCCTTACAGCCACCCCGCTGAGCCCTCCTTACAGCTCCTGCTCAGCCCTCCTTACAGCCACCCCGCTGAGCCCTCCTTACACCCACCCTGCTGAGCCCTCCTTACACCCACCCTGCTGAGTCCTCCTTACAGCCACCCCGCTGAGCCCTCCTTACACCCACCCTGCTGAGTCCTCCTTACACCCACCCCGCTGAGCCCTCCTTACAGCTCCTGCTCAGCCCTCCTTACAGCCACCCCGCTGAGCCCTCCTTACACCCACCCCGCTGAGCCCTCCTTACAGCCACCCTGCTGAGCCCTCCTTACAGCCACCCTGCTGAGCCCTCCTTACAGCCACCCTGCTGAGCCCTCCTTACAGGCACCCTGCTGAGCCCTCCTTACAGCCACCCCGCTGAGCCCTCCTTACAGCTCCAGCTGAGCCCTCCTTACAGCCACCCTGCTGAGCCCTCCTTACACCCACCCCGCTGAGCCCTCCTTACAGCCACCCTGCTGAGCCCTCCTTACAGGCACCCTGCTGAGCCCTCCTTACACCCACCCTGCTGAGTCCTCCTTACAGCCACCCCGCTGAGCCCTCCTTACAGCTCCTGCTGAGCCCTCCTTACACCCACCCCGCTGAGCCCTCCTTACACCCACCCCGCTGAGCCCTCCTTACAGCCACCCTGCTGAGCCCTCCTTACAGCCACCCCGCTGAGTCCTCCTTACACCCACCCTGCTGAGCCCTCCTTACACCCACCCTGCTGAGCCCTCCTTACAGCCACCCCGCTGAGCCCTCCTTACAGCTCCTGCTCAGCCCTCCTTACAGCCACCCCGCTGAGCCCTCCTTACAGCTCCTGCTCAGCCCTCCTTACAGCCACCCCGCTGAGCCCTCCTTACAGCTCCTGCTCAGCCCTCCTTACAGCCACCCCGCTGAGCCCTCCTTACACCCACCCTGCTGAGCCCTCCTTACACCCACCCTGCTGAGTCCTCCTTACAGCCACCCCGCTGAGCCCTCCTTACACCCACCCTGCTGAGTCCTCCTTACACCCACCCCGCTGAGCCCTCCTTACAGCTCCTGCTCAGCCCTCCTTACAGCCACCCCGCTGAGCCCTCCTTACACCCACCCCGCTGAGCCCTCCTTACAGCCACCCTGCTGAGCCCTCCTTACAGCCACCCTGCTGAGCCCTCCTTACAGCCACCCTGCTGAGCCCTCCTTACAGGCACCCTGCTGAGCCCTCCTTACAGCTCCAGCTGAGCCCTCCTTACAGCTCCTGCTGAGCCCTCCTTACAGCCACCCTGCTGAGCCCTCCTTACAGCCACCCCGCTGAGCCCTCCTTACAGCTCCAGCTGAGCCCTCCTTACAGCTCCTGCTGAGCCCTCCTTACAGCCACCCTGCTGAGCCCTCCTTACAGCCACCCCGCTGAGCCCTCCTTACAGCCACCCCGCTGAGCCCTCCTTACAGCTCCAGCTGAGCCCTCCTTACAGCCACCCCGCTGAGCCCTCCTTACACCCACCCCGCTGAGCCCTCCTTACAGCCACCCCGCTGAGCCCTCCTTACAGCTCCAGCTGAGCCCTCCTTACAGCCACCCCGCTGAGCCCTCCTTACACCCACCCCGCTGAGCCCTCCTTACAGCCACCCTGCTGAGCCCTCCTTACAGCCACCCCGCTGAGTCCTCCTTACAGCTCCTGCTGAGCCCTCCTTACACCCACCCCGCTGAGCCCTCCTTACAGCCACCCTGCTGAGCCCTCCTTACAGCCACCCTGCTGAGCCCTCCTTACAGCCACCCTGCTGAGCCCTCCTTACAGCTCCTGCTGAGCCCTCCTTACACCCACCCCGCTGAGCCCTCCTTACAGCTCCTGCTGAGCCCTCCTTACACCCACCCCGCTGAGCCCTCCTTACAGTCACCCTGCTGAGCCCTCCTTACAGCCACCCTGCTGAGCCCTCCTTACAGCCACCCTGCTGAGCCCTCCTTACAGCTCCTGCTGAGCCCTCCTTACACCCACCCCGCTGAGCCCTCCTTACACCCACCCTGCTGAGCCCTCCTTACACCCACCCCGCTGAGCCCTCCTTACACCCACCCTGCTGAGCCCTCCTTACAGCTCCTGCTGAGCCCTCCTTACACCCACCCCGCTGAGCCCTCCTTACACCCACCCCGCTGAGCCCTCCTTACAGTCACCCTGCTGAGCCCTCCTTACAGCCACCCTGCTGAGCCCTCCTTACAGCCACCCTGCTGAGCCCTCCTTACAGCTCCTGCTGAGCCCTCCTTACAGCCACCCCGCTGAGCCCTCCTTACAGCCACCCTGCTGAGCCCTCCTTACACCCACCCCGCTGAGCCCTCCTTACAGTCACCCTGCTGAGCCCTCCTTACACCCACCCCGCTGAGCCCTCCTTACAGTCACCCCGCTGAGCCCTCCTTACAGCCACCCTGCTGAGCCCTGCAGAACCGACTGAAATGAACGGTGGTTATTTTCAGCGCCAGGTTCAGGCGGTTGCTTTCACAGGGAAGCTAAGGGGTGCAGTGAGAGATCTGGAGACAGATAGAAACAGAGTTGAGGCAGGAGGCGAAGGTCACATGGTCTGTGACTTCCAGTGCAAAGACTAGCAGTGCCTTTATGCCAGTTCCTAACATTTATCATCAAGTGGGAAACTGTCGCCGTAAAAGGAAGGCCCCTGAAGGCCCGAAGATTGAAAAGACCTGCTTTTGGTGAGGGAGTGACCAAGTCCGTACTCATGCATGCACGTGGGGCATCAGTGGTATGGCTGCTTTGGAGGCCTCTTGGCAATGTCTATCAACTTAAACGAATTCCTGGGAATTTAGCCTACAGGCAAACCTCACAAGGGATACATACATGTGCAGGAATGTTCATTGAAGCAAAAAACCGGAAACCGTGTAAACTTAAGGAGGACCCGGGTAGATAAATCGTGCACTATTTGTACAGTGAAACAACATACAGCTATGAAGATAGATACATACAGGTACGAGGGATGAGTGAATCTGCGTTCTGGACTGAATGTTTGTGTCCCCCTAGAATTCAGTCTCCAGTGTGACAGAAGTTGAGGGCGGGACTTCTTTGGGAGGTAAGTAGGTCAGGAGGGTGAGTCCACATGATGGGATTAGTGCCCTCCTGTGAAGAGATGAGCGAGCTGGCTTCCCCTCCTCTCTCCGCTCTCCACCGCGCTGTGAGGCCACGGGGAGAAGACAGCGTTGCAAACCAGGACGTGAGCTCCCACCAGACCCCGACTCGGCCAGCACTGCCCACCTGCGGCTCCCAGTCTGTGGAATATTTGTGATAGCGGCCTCCACAGACGAAGGCCATTTGTAAGGAGTTTTGTCGGATGAAAACCAAGTCAGCCTTCGTAGACGCTCAGCAAGCACAAACACGAGTCCACCTGTGTGGAGGAGGGGGTGAGCCTAGCGTTGGAACGGAATCCTGGGACTTCCTTCAGCGTCCGAGTCAGTTCACCATCTAGTGCTGACATTGACACCGACCACGTGTCCTCCACCCTGGGCCTGTGGGACGTCTCGCTGATGGAGAGCTGCCCCGTGTTCCATAGTCCTCTCTCCAGGGAAGGACTCCTGGCATGTGGGCAGTGTGGAGTTGTCTGTAACGAACACGTGGCATCTCCCCACGAGCAAGGACCTGCAGGAGTGGGCTACTGGGGTCCTCACGTGCTGACGCAGCCCCAGAGAGAGAATGTGATTGAGTGCAGAGAGCCAGGCCTCAGAAGTCGGGCCACTCGTCACGCTCACGGTGTCTGTGCCGGCACCGTTCCCACGCTGCGGGGGTGGTGCGCAGGTCTGTGCACGCACGCGGCGTTTCCCTCACAGGCCAGCTGGGTCAGTCCCACAGCGTCCCGGCCTCGAGGGTCTCTTCCAAAGCTGAGGGCCTGTCTTGGCCCCACGCAGGTGCAGCCGGGAAGTGCAGGGGTTTGATGCTTAGCCTTGTCCTTCGAAGGGACAGTCCTGAGACACGGTTCCTCAGAGAGTCGCGGTGCATCTGAGTCCAGCGGCCCCTGTATAGCCCTGATCGGCGCCGACGCGCCCTGTGCTGGCCCATCCTCCCACTTAGCCCGCCCGCCCCCTCACTCCTCTTGCTGGGACCGCCCTGAACCGAACTGCCTGCACTCGAGTCTGGGCCTCGAGCTCTGGTTTGGAGACAAACTAGGACACTTACTCAACTTCTCAGAGCGTCAACATTTCTCATCAGTGAGGAAAAGATTGCACAGACACACACATGTGGTCCTCTATGCATATGTGTTTGTACACATACATGTGCGTATGCATTCCTGTGTGAACTGCAGCCGCGCCCTCTGTCCCACTGTCTCGCTCTGGAGCATTGTAGAGCTTCAGCCAGTCCCCAGAGGGCACACCCCTCCTAGTCCTGTCCCCCAGTCCCCAGAGGGCACACCCCTCCCTAGTCCCGTCCCCCAGTCCCCAGAGGGCACACCCCTCCCTAGTCCCGCCCCCCAGTCCCCAGAGGGCACACCCCTCCCTAGTCCTGTCCCCCAGTCCCCAGAGGGCACACCCCTCCCTAGTCCTGTCCCTCAGTCCCCAGAGGGCACACCCCTCCCTAGTCCCGCCCCCCAGTCCCCAGAGGGCACACCCCTCCCTAGTCCCGTCCCCCAGTCCCCAGAGGGCACACCCCTCCCTAGTCCTGTCCCTCAGTCCCCAGAGGGCACACCCCTCCCTAGTCCCGCCCCCCAGTCCCCAGAGGGCACACCCCTCCCTCGGTCCTGTCCCCCAGTCCCCAGAGGGCACACCCCTCCCTACTCCTGTCCCCCAGTCCCCAGAGGGCGCACCCCTCCCTAGTCCTGTCCCCCAGGTCCCCCCCTCCCTCGGTCCCATCCCCCAGATTCCAGAGGGCACACCCCTCCCTACTCCTGTCCCCCAGTCTCCAGAGGGCACACCCCTCCCTAGTCCTGTCCCCCAGGTCCCCCCCTCCCTCGGTCCCGTCCCCCAGTCTCCAGAGGGCACACCCCTCCCTAGTCCTGTCCCCCAGGTCCCCCCCTCCCTCGGTCCCGTCCCCCAGTCCCCAGAGGGCACACCCCTCCCTAGTTCTGTCCCCCAGGTCTCCCCCTCCCTCGGTCCCATCCCCCAGTCTCCAGAGGGCACACCCCTCCCTAGTCCTGTCCCCCAGTCCCCAGAGGGCACACCCCTCCCTAGTCCTGTCCCCCAGTCCCCAGTGGGCACACCCCTCCCTAGTCCTGTCCCCCAGTCCCCAGTGGGCACACCCCTCCCTAGTCCTGTCCCCCAGTCCCCAGTGGGCACACCCCTCCCTAGTCCTGTGCCCCAGTCCCCAGTGGGCACACCCCTCCCTAGTCCTGTCCCCCAGTCCCCAGTGGGCACACCCCTCCCTAGTCCTGTCCCCCAGGTCCCCCCCCTCCCTCAGTCCCGCCCCCCAGTCCCCAGAGGGCACACCCATCCCTCGGTCCCGCCCCCCAGTCTCCAGAGGGCACCCCCCCTAGTCCTGTCCCCCAGGTCTCTCCCTCCCTCGGTCCCATCCCCCAGTCCCCAGAGGGCACACCCCTCCCTTCCCTGTTCTCAGCCCCGAGGCCGCGCCTCTCGGCTCTCTCTTCCTGGTGCTGCACCTGCTCTGTGCAGAGGCCCCGTGGAGCTCGGCTCAGTTAGAAAAGCACACCTTGGCATTTGGAGTGTCTCACCTGACCTTCAGCCTTCTGTCTGCTGCGCTCGCAAGGGAAGAGTGTGCCTTCCACACAGCTGCGCGGGCGCGGAGGCCGCGCACAGTCTCACCGCGTTGCCCTCACTTTCGGGGGAAACCTCCGCTCTGCAGTTAGCAGCCCTCGGTGGCTTGGGCCGTGGTGGCTTCGGAGGTCCGCGCTGGAAACCCAGTGAGACACCACAGCTCACGTAGCATCCTAAGGGGTCTTAGTGGTCCCCCTGTCGCCAGGTCGACTTGAATTCAGGCTGACCGCACTGTGCTTGATTTAGGATATTTTTATTCCTTCAGAATGGCCTGTGTGTCCTGATCTAGTACTTTTGAGAAAAATGGTTGGAAGACTTCAGTGGAGCAGCTGTATCCTAGGTGACCATGTGCCCTGAGTGACTAGCGGTGCGTGTGTTGGGGGGGGGGGGTGGAGGGAGAGATGAGAGAAGTGTTTGTCACTGCCCCCCCCCCACTTGGGGATGCCTTCCGCTGAGACCGGCTATGAGAACGGTGCTCTGCTGTATTTCAGAGTGGCCCCCCGGCCCCCGGTCCCCAGTAGGAGCAGGGGGAGGGATTTCCCTCTGATACCTATTGGGAGAACCCAGTTGAGCTCCTGGAGGTAAAACTCACAGGCTGGTGCATCCCCTGCCCCCCGGCCAGGCCGCCCTGGCGTCGGACTCTGACCGTCCACGCTGGCTGAGCCCCCGCAGGTGCTGGCTGCAGGTCAGGCTCTCCTCCCCGGTGCTGGCTCCTGAGAAGGCCTGGCCCCTGCGAGCTGCGACTCCCTGCGTTCACCGTTGCTATGGTTTCCGGGCTCTGGTGCCCTGTGACCTCTCTCCTCCGACAGACTGAAGAGGGGCCTCTGCCTTCCAGCCCATCCGGCTTCATGCTTGTCATCGGAACATGCGACGGCTTTCACGCCCCTTGCAAGCTGGACCCAAAACCAGAAGTCAAAAAGAATTTTTAAAGAATGCCTTTATTTAGGTTAAGAAGTGAGTGCAGAAAAGGAGACCATTAGGCAGCAGTACCGTTGCTATTCTGATGCCGTCCGTCCGGTTGGGACAGCCTCTGCCGCCCCAGGTGGGGGCGCCGGGGCGGAAATCACCACTTTGTTCATTTCAGCTCTGAGCCTGACTGCCGCCCCAGGCTGCCGTGTGGCGCCCCCACCACATGCAGCCCACCCGCCTGCTCAGTGGCCACCTGTCCCTGAAACGAGCTGTGGGCGGCGGGAGCCCGGCTCTGTCAGCCGTGATTTACGAGCTCCCTGTTTGGAGGAGCAGCTGCTCCGGCCGTGTGGACGCAGCATGGCGAGGGCAGCCTGTCCTGATGCCCTGGCCTCCCCTGGGGACGCGTGACTGTGTGCTCACTGTCCAGACCCGGGCCCCCAGGACTGCGCCCCCTGGAGGAGACACGCTTCCCTCCCAGCCCGTCCCCCGGAGGCCCCCCGACCGCCTCCCGGCTGGGGGGGCTGGCCAGCCTCCCGCTGTGCAGTCGTAAGGCTCGTCAGGCACCCTGTTCCGTGTCCACTTCCCATTAGTTCCTCTGCCCACCCTCCAGCCCCCACCGAGGACAGAGGACGACCAGGGGTCAGAAGACATGGGGTCGAGTCCTCATTCTCTGCTACTGATGAGAGAGTCTGGGGGTGGGGGTAGAGTCACTGAGCACCCCGAGTCGTCCCTTCACTGACCCTCTGGACTTGCAGGCTGTTCTGAATCAAATGCCCTCTTCCCATTAACACTCCGTCTCTGTCGGGAAAACAGCCCACTGTACACTTTTGAAGACGGGCACTTTCTGTGCCCACCTGTTCCCATGGAAGCCGAGGGGCCCAGACCTTCCTCTGCCCTCTGTCCTGTGTCCCAGCCGGGGAAGGCAGCTGTCAGAGGCTTGGTCAGTTAGCTGATCCCTCCTGTGACCTTGCCCACCGTTCAGTAAAGGCTGGGGGACCGTCTGGAGGTCGGACCCTGGCCCGTGCTGGTGACAGCGTGGAACACACAGGTCCCACGCAGGACCGTGGCTCCCACCCGGCCCCTGCTCCTGGTCCCGACCTCCCACTGATGCTGTGACTCCCCACGTCCTTCATCCTGTTTCCTTTTTGCCTGAGAGAGCCAGTCTGTTTCTGGGTTGTTGTTTTTTTGCCACCAACAGTCCGCCGTGGTCCCAGCCAGGACGTCTGCAGCTGCAAGGGGCAATTTACAACAACCTTTCAGAAGATGAATTCACAGCCTGGCAGCTAGACTGGCGAGGAGGCCGAGTGCCATCAGGCACCATGGGTGTGGTGCCCTGTCACGACCCTGCGTGACTAGTATCTTCAGGTCTCGAGCGAGAACAGTGCGGAATTAAGGAAAACACACTTAAAGAATGAAAGAGTAAAAGATGGGGTTGGCAGGGCTCTGCGATGACTGCTGGCAGAAGAAGCCCGCCCTAGCCGGAAAACGTGGCCGCCCCCAAAACTGCATCTTCCTTTATTCTATAGGGCACAGCGGGCTATTAGCAAATCAATAACTTTTCTGATTACAGTTTCCAAGGCAACCTAAGAATTCTGCCAGGTGCAGAAAACCCCCACCAATACATAAACATCCTAACTTTACACAAAGAAGCCAGTCTTTCCTTCCGGGGAAGGACATGGGGGCAGGACGAGCAGCACAGCTAACGTGGACGTGTGGGAAGGGCCCAGCTTTTTGCAAGCGAGGTGGGGGGTTGGGCAGACTGTCAGCTTAAGCCAGTTCTCCACACCTCTGTCCCCCAGAAATCCAAACTAAAAACCCTGTTGATTCTCTGGTCCCTGACAGTGCCCAAACCCTGCCGTGAGGACTGTGGCTTCCCCACAGCTCGGCTCCGCGGGCTTCTCATCCCACGATGGCGCGCACAGCCCTGGGTCCGAGCCTGTTTCTCCAGCACGGCCATGGCCACGGGGACAGCCCCCGCCAGTTCCCAGGCCTGACTTGCTGGGAGCACAGCCCCGAGCCAGGCGCCATGGTCTACGCTGTGGACTGCCCTGCTGGCCAGGCCTGGGAGAGACTCCACCCCCACTGCTGGGACCGCACCTGCAGCCCCTGGCGTCGGGGTGGGTGCCCTCCTACCCCGGGAGAGAAGCAGGGCCGGTCTCCCCGTCCCCTGCCTGTCTTCCTGTGCTGCCCGACCTCTGCTGGGACCTGGAGAAAGGGGGAGAGCCGGGGACCGTTTGGATTTCTCACAGGAGCCCATTGTTCCTCCTGGGCCCCTGCCTGTTCCCGAGGAGCGGGGCTGTCTGTCCCCGCTGTGTCTCCACCCCCGCCCTGCGCCCTGCATGTGACAGGTGCTCAGGATCGCTCACGAGTGTGACGGTGGGATGCTGAGAGAGCAGCACAGAGGAAGGACGTCCCTGACAACCCCTTCCAGCCCCTTCTGGTCCGAGCTGGTGGACACTCCCATCCAGCCCAGAGCCCTGCATTTTCTTAGGACCGTGGTGGACGCCAGGGGATGGAGGGGTGCAGAGGATGGGGACACTGGGTGCTGAGGGGCTGAGGGCAGAGGGGACGTGCCATTTGGGAAGGTGGTCAAGTCCACAGCCCCCCGCACCCTCTCCTCCTCAGGAAGGGCCGGGCTGTGGATCTGGCCGCTGGTGCTAATCGGCACAGCCTAACTCTACGCGACAGCCTTGCCGCTGGGTGACCGTCCCTGAAGCGTGAAGCCGGGCGCGCACGTCAGGCGCAACACACGGTGCGAAGTCTCTGTCTTAATCACGTCAGCTGCGGTCTCAGAGCAGACGGGTTTCCTTCCCAGCCACATTTGACTACATTTCCTCAGCACCGTGTTAACGGCAGAGACTGTGGACACCGAAGCCACTTCTGACGGCTCGTGGGCATTTCCTGTGCCGTTGGCTCGGGTGCCGGCTGTTAGTCGGGTCCTCTGCGGGTGGAAGCGGGCCTTCTCGGGGTCTGTGGGAATCTCGGGCGCGCGGATGGACTGAGGTTACAACAGCAGACAGACTCTCCCCGGCCAATGCCTCTTCGTGCCCCGCTGGGTCTGTGACTTCAGGGTTCCGTCTGTTTCTAAAGGTGGGAGTCTCGGGGGGCAGTTCTAGGGCGGGATCTCCTCAGAGCACTCGTCAGCTCTCCACTGTGCTGATGTGCACGTGAGTGCATGGAGGGACCAGGGTCATTTTCTGGTCAGCGCCACCCCGACCCTGGGTTTGCTTGGCTCCGATTGCACCCGCAGCCTCTGTGAGCAGGCCCCCCCCTCAGTGCGTACACAGGCAGGCTACGGCTGCGCAGCCCCCAGGGACCGAGCCCGAGTTTGCGTGTTGTTTCCCGTGTTATTCACGGTGCTTTCATGTAGCTCCCCCCCCCCCCCACTTCACAGACAGGCAAACTGAGCCTGTGGAAGGTGAGGGCACACACTCAGCCGTCACGCTGAGAGGACCGAGAATATGGACGCAGCAGGGCCCGTTTGTCTGGGGTGTCAGTTACCCACACTCAGCCACGTCCAAAAACATTACACGGGAAACGGACATAAGCAGCGTGTGACTTTCACATTTGGCACTGCTCTGAGTGGCATGATGAGATCGTGTGCCGTCCGACTCCGGCCACCGGGACCCGAGTCCTCCCGCTCTCTGCCACGCGTCTCCGTGCCGTGTGCGCCCCTGCTCGTCGGTCCCCGAGCAGCCTTCCCGGTGGTTAGACCAGCTGCCACAGTATCACCGCGTGTTGTCAGCTGCTGTCACTTAGCGGTGGCCCCAGAGCGCAGGGGCAGTGACGCTGGCCGTCTGGGTGTGCCGCAGGGAAGCTGTGGGTGCTTCCTTTAAGTGGAACGGTGTGCACATACGGGGAAAAGTGCACACAGGCGGTGCTGCTACCCATGGCTTGTCCTCCACTGGGGGTCGTGGCCGTCGTCTGCACGGACGAGGGGGAACTACTGTAACAACATGGAAACTTCGGGTTCCTAACGAGCAGAGGAGTTAGGCAGGTTCAGGAGAGTCTAAGCTTATGAAAAAATATTCATGTGAACTCTAATGATAAGAGTTTAAAATGTGTAAGTGTAAATTTAACTACTTAAGTGTATTAGTGTGATAACTGTACTTCTTCCCCCCTTCCCCGTTTGTCTAATGATTTGGGGATATGATTTTCCGTATCAGAAACAGACCCACACTAGCCACTGAAACCCTCTCATAAAGCCATGTGTTACATGCAGACTCGTTCGGTGAACCCCGCAAGGACCCCGTCGCACTGTTAGCGTTACGGAGGCGCCGCCAGCCCTCCAGCCATCGTCCCGTCCAGTGTCACCCCGCAGGGACCTCGCTCTCACTTATATCCCTCAGCCTGTGCTAGACGCAGCCCCCGCTGACGGTGGTGAGGACCAGCCCTGTTCCCGGAGATGCTGAGTCTCTGTGGCACAGCCTCGGGGAGAGGCCCAGCCGGGAGACGTGTGTGCGCCCTGACATCGGGAGACGTGTGCGCGCCGTGACATCGGGAGACGTGTGCGCCCCGTGACATCGGGAGACGTGCGCGCCCCGTGCCCGTGACGTCGGGAGACGTGCGCGTGCCCGTGACGTCGGGAGACGTGCGCGTGCCCGTGACGTCGGGAGACGTGCGCGCGCCGTGACGTCGGGAGACGTGCGCGCGCCGTGACGTCGGGAGACGTGCGCGCGCCGTGACGTCGGGAGACGTGCGCGCGCCGTGATGCCCGTGACGTCGGGAGACGTGTGTGCGCCGTGACGTCGGGAGACGTGCGTGCGCCGTGACGTCGGGACACGTGCGTGCGCCGTGACGTCGGGACACGTGCGTGCGCCGTGACATCGGGAGACGTGTGTGTGCCGTGACATCGGGGGACGTGTGTGCGCCGTGACGGGATGTCACGTCGGGGCTGCTTCTCCACCAGCCTCCTGACGTCAGCCCTGAATGTGGACGCCAAAGCTCACCACCCTCAGGGAGGCTGCACGCACCTCCACGTGGCGTGTTTAAATGGCTAAGACAGAAAAGTACAGCTCTCGGGTACATGGCACAAAGCACCGGTTTTCTTCCTGGGCAGAGCCGTGTATCAGGCAACCGGCGAGGGGCTGGAGGAGGCGGCCAGTGCACCCCGGGGTCCGCTGGGGACCCTGCTCCTGGAAATCCATTCCCAGTTGTCAGGTCCCTGTCTTGTCACCTGTCAAGCAAACAGGCGATGTCACGGCAGATTACGCCGGTGTCGAGGGGAACGTCTGGATGAAAACACATCTGAGACGGGATCGCATTCGTTCTCGAGACATGCGGTGGTTCTGAGGATCAGACGTCCTGGAGAGGGCCGGTAGGGGCTGTGGACATCGGTCTTCCGCATTGATGCCCCAGCGCAGTGTGAGCCCTGGTCACAGGAGGGGGGCCTCTGAAGACACCCCGTGACTCTGCACTAGCAGAACCGTCTGGAGACACCCCCGTGGGCAAGAGACTGGGCCAAGGACGCCACGCTTACGTCAGAGGTCATACACCAGCCCCGCCCGGAGCAGAGGTGGCCCACGGATGGAAGTGCTGCTGGCTGGCTCTCCTGGGGCCACCTGCTGGTGAGAAATACACTCAAACAGTGACCTGAAGAGACACTGCAAACACAAACTTCGATTTGGGGCTTTTCTGGGAAGATTGGAGATCTGGCCATTCTGGGCCCACTTTCCAGCGGAGGGGCTGGCTGGGTTGCGTGGCAGCTGCCCCCTTTTAAACGAGAAGGGGCTCTCCAGAGGTCCCGTTTCTCCACTCATTGATTTTCACCCCTGCCCAGCGCGGTTGGCATTCAGGTCTGCCATCCCGATGTCACTGGGGGTCCCAGTCCTGAGTTCTCTGTGGGAGCTCCTCAAAATAACTGCCCGGGTGGTCCCCTGAGGGTCAGCTTCGCATCTCCCAGACGCCTTTGGCTTTATAAGTAAGAATAAAAACATTTAAAGGGTCCCATGAGTAGAGTGGAGACCTCCCATTTCTCTCCCTTCCTGCCTGGTCCTGAATGAGCAGGGACGTGTTTCTAAATGTAAAGAGAAGCCACTTGATGT
The DNA here is from genome assembly GCF_036850995.1 of Saccopteryx leptura. Taxonomy (NCBI): domain Eukaryota; kingdom Metazoa; phylum Chordata; class Mammalia; order Chiroptera; family Emballonuridae; genus Saccopteryx; species Saccopteryx leptura. The sequence goes on from NC_089511.1 coordinate 3,705,282, forward strand.
TGAGGTGGTTCACACTGCAGATGTGGGAGAGGGACCCCCTCCGCCAGTGCTTTCTGTCTGCCTGTTTTGTTCTTCTAATAGCAAGGAGGGTGGAATTTTAATAGTATCTCCTCCCTGGAATGACTTTCTTCATGCATGAATTATTTCTCATTTAAAAGGTTTGGGAGATTTTTTTTTTCTCTCTGTGGAAAACGATGACTGTTTTCATTGCCAGACACGTTGCTGATGGTCAGGCCTGTTTTCCTAGCGGAGTCCTTGCAGGCAGCCAGCCCTGCTTGTCCCTGAAGGAGCGGCTCTCGCCAGGGCGTGCACAGGAATGCCACGGCCACGGCGGCTGATGGCACGGGACAGCTGGCCCAGAATAAAGGGAGATGAGACGCTGTGGTGGCCGGCTCTCTCCCTCATTTGACCCTTACAAAAACCTTTTGGGAGTAGGTATTAGTAGCATCATTTTTACAGAAGAAGAAACAGAAGATCAGAGAAGTTAAGACACTTTCCCCAGGTCGCCCAGCCTATAAACAGCAGAAGTAAGGATTAGATTTGATGGTGCGGACTCCTAACACTGGAACTACAGGGCTACCATCCCTGTGTTTGCCTGAGAGCCTGGGTCAGCTTGAGGAATGGGGGGATGGTTTCTGGGGGCATGGGCACACAATGGTGCCCCAGCGAGCTGGCAGGGACCTTCCAGGAGCCATGCGTACCCTTGAAAGCATCAGCGGGGGTGGAGTCCCCTGTGGCATTTGCAGTGCACCCAGCACTTTCTGCACTCTGTACCGTGTCAGCCTTATCACAGCCCGGGAGGTGGGCGCTGTGTGTGCCCACTTGACAGGGGCAAACTCTCCCCATGCTCTGTCCATTCCTCTGTAGTGCGGGCTGTGCCTTTAACCACGCCCCCACCCCAGCCCCCACCAACCACCCTTCTCTCCGTTTCTGGGTGTGTGGCTTTTTTAGACTCCATGTATAAGTGAGATCGTACAGGATTTATCTTTTTCTGTCTGACTCGTCTTAACTTAGCATAACGCCTTCCAGGTCCGTCCGTGTTCTTGTAAATCCTTTGATTTCCCTCTTTTTCATGGCTGAGTAGTATTCCGCTGCATATGTGTTTGTGTGTCCCACGTCGTCTCCACCCATTTGTCTCTTCTACTTCAAAGTTGCCAAGAGACTAGAACTTAAATGTTCTCCCCACAGAGATGAAGGGTAATGACGTGACGTGGTAGAGGCAGTAGCTAATGCTGCTGTGATCACAGTGGAACATGTAAATGTATCAAATCAGCATGTTGTACACCTCCAACTTACATGATGTACATGTCAGTTACACCTCAACTGAAAATAATTTTTTCAAAAAAGTGAAAAAAAGATAAAGCTTACAGAGTTTTGTGAATTGCCCAAGATTGCATCTCCTCAGATGGGACTTTGAACTGCAGGCCAGCCTGGCTCCCAGAGCAACCGTCCTCTGTTGAGAACTCCGAGGACAACGGTCACAAAGTGCGCACACACGTCACCAGGGGTCTGTGGAATCATTTCAGGAAGTCAGGGATAAACCCCCTTTTTATTTTAATGGTGGGCTCTTTTTCTTTTTCTTTTTCTTTTTTTTTTTCATTTTTCTTAAGCTGGAAACAGGGAGAGACAGTCAGACAGACTCCCGCATGCGCCCGACCGGGATCCACCCGGCACGCCCACCAGGGGCAACGCTCTGCCCACCAGGGGGCGATGCTCTGCCCATCCTGGGTGTCGCCATATTGCGACCAGAGCCACTCTAGCGCCTGAGGCGGAGGCCACAGAGCCATGCCCAGCGCCCGGGCCATCTTTGCTCCAATGGAGCCTTGGCTGCGGGAGGGGAAGAGAGAGACAGAGAGGAAAGCGCGGCGGAGGGGTGGAGAAGCAAATGGGCGCTTCTCCTGTGTGCCCTGGCCGGGAATCGAACCCGGGTCCTCCGCACGCTAGGCCGACGAATGGTGGGCTCTTGTTGTAATCTCTAAAAATATTTTTAAAAACACGCCGAACACCAAATTTTATGACTGTTACTGTGTGGGCCAAGGCCAGTATTTACTTCAGTAAAACAAGTGAGCTAGCTTTCCTTTTCTAATGAGGTGACTAGGAGGAGAGGTGGTACTCAGAGGTGGCAGGAGCTGTCGGTGGCTTCTGCGTGCCACGCTTGGGAAATGCAGAGGAGCCAGCCGTTGACATTAAAGAACGGGATGTCATGTGGTGGGCGCCCCCACAGCAAGGCCATATGCCTTCTCTGGTAGCTGTGCCCTCCCTGTCCCCGGCTTCCTTTTCCCAGGGAGAAAGCCGTGTTCCTGTAGCACCACCATGCCTCACAAGCCACAGTGGGTGGCGGGTCCCTGGGGCTAGAGCGTGCTGGGCCAGTCGGTTGCTTCCCCATAAACACAGGGTGGAACCAAGAAACGACAGGCTCAGTGGGACGGCCCTGCGGAGAGGAGGCCACGCGGGCTCAGGAGCTGCTGGTGACAGGTTCTGCCCTATGGGCAGGAAAGCTGAGTGGGCGGCTCGGTTGGGTGGCCAAGGCTGATGGAGGCATGCTGAGAGAAGCAGAGCCAGGGGCAGAGAGCTGCCCCTGTGCCTCAGGCCCCCTGTCCCCCCCCCCCCGCTCTGTCCCTGAAGTCCAGTGGGTTCCCTACGACCCTTCTGGCTCCTTCCCATTGCTTCCGCTAGCGGCCAGTGCCAGCTCCAGTGAGCAGTGACCGCACCCTGCACCAAGGTGCTCGAGAGGGCACGGTGTGAGCACTCCTACTGCCAGCTCCCTCCCTCTCCTCATGCCCTTCCCTGTGCTGTTTACACTGCTCTGCCCGGTGAGGCTGGGGTGCTCGCTCCAGCCCCCACCCCTCAGCCTTGAGCCCCCACCCCCAGCCCTGAGCCCCCACCCACAGCCCCCAGCCCTGAGCCCCCACCCCTCAGCCTTGAGCCCCCAACCCTAGCCCTGAGCCCCCACCCACAGCCCCCAGCCCTGAGCCCCCACCCCTTATCCCAAGCCCCTAGCCCCCACCCCCCATCCCAAGCCCCTAGCCCCCACCCCCCATCCCAAGCCCCTAGCCCCCACCCCCCATCCCGAGCCCCGAGCTCCCAGCCCTCACCTCCCAACCCCCAGCCCCCGTCGGCCCTGCCGGATGAGACAGACCTGTTCCACTCCTCAAAGTGCCAATTAGGGCCAGTTGACACAGCCCCGTTGGGGGCCTGGAGATCTTGACGTGCACCTGCCACTGGGTCAGGAGAGGGGAGGGCCCGCTCCCCTGGGCGTGAGGACCGACAGCCTCTGTAACCAGAGGAGGCAGGTCATTAAGCTGCTCCCCAAAGCTCTTCTTTGCATGGCAGACGGTCCACGCCCAGCTTGCGCTTGCTCTCTCTGGTCCTCACCTTGGAAAGGCCTCCTCAGGAAGGGTGCGAGACACACTCCCCAGGGGACCTGGAGCCCCAAATTAAAGTACTTCTGTGGCACAGGCTCCCTTTTGCATAAAAGGTACTGTCTGTAACCATGCTGAGCCTTCAGCTGACCCACCCCGGTGATGCGACCAGCCCCCACCGCTCTCCTCAGGGTGCCCTGTGGTTGACACACCCACTGGTGTTCCTGTCTCACCTGGGCCTCCTGCTCTGAGAACAGCTCTCACCGCCCTGCTTAGGTCCTGAGTGGATGCCCGTGGCCCTCGATGCCCCCCCTCCACACAGCTGAGTTGACCCAGGGTGGATGGGGAGTCTCACGGAGACTCTAGTTAGTTAGAGCTCTGTGGCAGGGCCTTGCAGACTTGGGGGGCTGTCGGGTGAGTCAGGGGTCTCCAGGCTGGACATGTGCAGGAGGCATGAAGGAAGGTGGTCCGAGGGGAGTTGGGTGTGCAGAGAGCCACCAAGCTAAGATGCCTTCTGCCTGTCATCCTTCCAGCACACAGGTCCCTGTCCCTGTCTGTGTGCTCACCCAGCCATGTTTCTATAACCTGACTCTCAGGAGATAAGCTTATAATAAGTCCTTTTGGGTCGAGTTATAATTTATGTACAGTAAATTGCTTGCATCTTGAGCGGGTTGCTGTTTCTAGATACCACACGATGCGTGATGAGCCATCCACCACCCCTCCCAGGAGTGTCCTCCTTGGGGTCCACCTGAACCCTTCCCTCCCCCTGCATGCCCCCCCGACTCCCCAGCCCAGAAAGAGCTCCCTGCGCTTTGAGCCTGTCTTTGTCATTTCAAGCTGCTGCAACAGAAACACTATAGACTGCCTGACTCAAATAACAGAAATGTATTCCTCATGGTGCTGAAGTTCAGGAAGTGCCAAGACCAGGGTGCTGGCCAGTGGAGTCCCTGGTAAGGACCCGGTTTGCAAGATGGCTGCCTTCTTGCTGTGTCCTCACATCACCTATCTGTTTCTTTTCTTACAAGGGCACCAGTCCCATTCAGAAGGGCCCCAGCCTCATAATCGAATCATGTCCCAAAGACCTCGTCTCCAACTGCCGTCACATTAGGGATCGGGTTTCCATATGTGAATTTGGGGGGACACAAACATTCAGTCCACAGCAGAGCCTAAGGACTTGGTGCTCAGTGAAGCCGCTCAGTGAACAGTCTTGAGGGATCGTCCAGCCAGTGCCAGGCTTGGGCTGGGCACTGGGGACACAGAGACATGGAGACACAGTCTGCCCTCCAGGAGCTCACAGTGGAGGAGACAGACCTGTGAAAAAACCCATCGTAATGCCACGTGACAAGTGCAAACACGAGACCTTGTCCTTGTGCTGAGGGGGGTGTGGAGCCCTCAGGGAAAGATGGAAAACAAGGCAACACTGGGTTCTAAGGAGGAAGGAAACTGCCGGGTGCACAAGAGCACAGGACCTTCCGCACTCTCAGGGGCCCAGGAGAGAGACTCTGGCTGGCTGAGCTGAGCCTCCAGCCTAGCCCTTGTCTGCGGGGCGTGGAGGAGAGAGCTGGTAGGGTGACCATGGGGCTCCTCCAGCTTCTGGGCTGGGGCCGTGACTCGGCCCCGAGAGACAGGGGCAGTGTCCCAGGAGGGATGTGGATGCTGCGTTCGTGGACAGCCATGGAGGTGCCCCCACTGGACTGACTTCCTCCTGCCTCCTCCTGATGCCCCACACTGCGCTCACCTCCAGGCACAGGCCCGCAGTGCCGTCCAAGGAGACTGGACCTTGGAACCAGACATGGGTCATCACTTCATCTTTCCTGGACTCAGTTTCCTTGCCTGTATAACGGAGGTAAATTGTGTCCAGTGACCAGAGTTCTTGTGAGGATTAGAGATAACCTCCAGAGAGGGCTTGGCATGACCTCTGGCCCACCGTAGACCCACAATAAATGGTAGCCATTGCCTCGTTCATGAAGGAGCAGCAACGGACCTGCTCCTCTCCCTCCTGCCACCCCCATGGGACCTCTGTTCCTCCTCCATGATGGGTGATGTGTTCAGTAGCCATCCAGAAAGGAGAAGCACTCCTCGTCCCGATCGCTGTGTGAATGGGGTGTGATCTCTGCAGCCTCAGAACACACTGGGAAGGGAGCAGGCCTGCCAGAGGCCCCCTACCCCGCCCTAGCACGGTGGCAGTGACAGCACCCAGAACTCGGGAGGCGGGGCTCAGACCTCACACCCACGTGACGCAGTCTGTCTGGGCCCTCGCTCCTTCCCGGATCACCCAGAACTCGGGAGGAGGGGCTCAGATCTCACACCCACGTGACTGTCTGGGCCCTCGCTCCTTCCCGGGACACCCAGAACTCGGGAGGAGGGGCTCAGACCTCACACCCACGTGACGCAGTCTGTCTGGGCCCTCGCTCCTTCCCGGGACACCCAGAACTCGGGAGGAGGGGCTCAGACCTCACACCCACGTGACGCAGTCTGTCTGGGCCCTCGCTCCTTCCCGGGACACCCAGAACTCGGGAGGCGGGGTTCAGACCTCACACCCACGTGACGCAGTCTGTCTGGGCCCTCGCTCCTTCCCGGGGATACCAGGACGCAGGCGCTGCTGTTACAAGCTGCCGTTCCGCGTGCAGTCACATTCCTCCCCTTTCGTTTCTCAGCTTTTCTGTTCTTTAAACAGACCTTTGCTCTTTTCTCTTTCAATGTTGTCTGTCCCCTACAAGGAACGGGATGAGTTCACGAGTCCTGCTGTCCTCCGAATCGCCTGGCTTTCAGGTTGTATTCCAAATCCCTTTCAACAGAGCTTTCATGTCAGGCACAAAATGAAGCCTTTCGCGAGTCTTTATAACACGCTCGAAAGGAGAGCGGCCTCCTCACAGGCTGCCGGTCGCTCTCGGAGCGTTGCCACAGCCCGTCTCGTAACAGATGGGCTTTTCATTAAGGTGCGCGCGTCCCGTCCTCCTGGGATCCCACCTCCCCCGCTTGAGAGAGAGGTTTGATTTCTCTGCAGATAATTACTCCCTGTCTTGCCTTGACCCTGGGATCAAAGAGTGTCAACAAATTCAAATCCACTCTCTTTCTCTCTCTTGCTGAATTGGAATGCTAGGAATGGGCTGGATGAGACCGGCTTTCTTTCCAACAGCTTGGCTGGGACTCCAACACCAAGACCGAGGTTTCCAGTGTTTGGCAGGGGCTGCCACCTGCAGTTGCTGGTGTTTGTGTCCGTGAAAACCACTGATGACAACAGAGCCCGTGTCTGTTGGCCTCGGTCCTGCTGCACCATGAGGCTCAGGCGAAGGCCCCCAGACCTCCGCACCAGATCGCCGTAAGGTGCTCCCTGCCTTGTTCCAAATTTCTTCCTACCACGGTGCCTGTTATGTCTGTCTTCTCACAGGTTTATCTTGGCCATTAAATATGGAGGACGCTCGGGCTCAGGCCAGTCCCTTTTCCATTCTCATTCTTCCGTCTCTTCTAACAAATTGCATCCACGTTCATGACTTCAGTGACCTCCATTGGGCAGATGGCTCCCAAGCTCTAGTTTGAGAATCCAAAGTCCATCCTGTGAGTCCCACAGCCATTTACCTAACTGCCTTCCTCACCTCTCCGTGGGGCGGTGTCTGAGGCTTCTCCCAACGTGGCCTGTTCACGTCTGAACGCAGCACTCCCCCCTTGGAAGCCTGTCTCCCAAGGTTACCACCTCCCTGAACCCACCCACCCACTCACCTTCCGACAGAAAGCCAAGGTGTCTTCCTGGACAGGTCTTCCTCCTGCCCTTGCTGTGTACTCTGTCGTGAATCGCTGTGGTTTTCACACGGGTCCACTTGTTTGCACCCACCACATGCACCTGCCTTGTCATCGTTCTGGTTTACTGGTCTACCTTGTCTGTGGCCCCAATCTATTATTTTTCATGTTGCAGGCTTTCCAAAAGAGAAATCTGATCATGTTACCCTGTGCCTAAGGCACCGTCAGATTTTCCCAGTTGATTCTAAGATGAGAACCCACATCCTTGGCGTGTCCATCAGGCCCTTCCTGATCTGAGCTCCCTGCAGCTGGCCCCCCGCCATGCCTCCCGGCTTGCCCCACCTTGGCCTGTTCGTGCCGCCAGCACCCCGAGACCTCCGCCTGTGCTCTTTCCGTCTGCACCCCACGCTTTACTCTAGGTCGTGTCTGCCCTTGTTCCAGCGCCGCCCAGTCACCACTCCCTCGGGGAGGGCTCTCCCTCGCCACCCTCTGTGGGTGCTCTCTGCGCCCCCCGCGCCTCCCCACTGTGGCACTTACCCTAACGGCGCTGTGGGGGTCTCTGAGGACTCGGCTCTGTCTCACCGAGGCAAGGAGTACATTCCTCTTCGCTCGTTAGGTGAGGCACCCAGCGCCATAACCATGCACATAACCAGGAATCTGGTCCCTGAGACCAAGGGTGTTCAGTCCAGATTCTGCAAGTGAATAAATAACTTACGTCATCCAGTGATCAAAGCAGGTGCGTGTCCGTGGGAAGTCAGGAATAGCGAGGAGAGGAGATATCCGCAGTCCGGTGTGGGGCCGGGTCACGCCGTGGGCTCTGGTTGTCTGTGCCCAGCTGGTTGTACAGCTGGGTTTACGGTGGGAAGGAAGGTGTGCAGAGACTGCAGTCAGTCACCGCGTGTTCACTTCTCCCATGTCTTCTTCCTGGTTCACTGACTCTCAGGAGCCGAGTGTTGTGGGGAGGACAGGACAATGGAATGCGAAGTCGCGAGAATTGTAGCACAAGGCTAGAGAACCAGGTTGAGGGTCAGCTCTTCTGGCCGCTAGATGTGTGACCTCGAACATACCTTTTAACCCCTCTGAGCCCAAGGTTCTTACTCTGTAAAGAGAGAGCCACAAAGTCACGACATTTCTGAGGATTCGGTGAGGTCAGGCGGGTGGGGAGCTGTATACAGGGAGCGGAGGGTCGCTATCGTCACAGACCCATCAGGGGTACAGGGGGTCTGAGAGGGGAAAGGAGGGGACAGGGGAAGTACAGTATCACAGGGCAGGGGGCCCGAGCTGCGCCTTGGAATCTGGGGAGGAGCAGGGAGAAGGGGAGAGGCAGGTGCTGGGAGCAGAGGCACCAGGCAGGAGGGGAATCTGGGGAGGAGCAGGGAGAAGGGGAGAGGCGGGTGCCGGGAGCAGAGGCACCAGGCAGGAGGGGAATCTGGGGAGGAGCAGGGAGAAGGGGAGAGGTGGGTGCGGGAGCAGAGGCACCAGGCAGGGGGGGAATCTGGGGAGGAGCAGGGAGAAGGGGAGAGGCGGGTGCCGGGAGCAGAGGCACCAGGCAGGAGGGGAATCTGGGGAGGAGCAGGGAGAAGGGGAGAGGCGGGTGCCGGGAGCAGAGGCACCAGGCAGGAGGGGAATCTGGGGAGGAGCAGGGAGAAGGGGAGAGGCGGGTGCCGGGAGCAGAGGCACCAGGCAGGAGGGGAATCTGGGGAGGAGCAGGGAGAAGGGGAGAGGTGGGTGCGGGAGCAGAGGCACCAGGCAGGAGGGGAATCTGGGGAGGAAAAGGGAGAAGGGGAGAGGCAGGTGCTGGGAGCAGAGGCACCAGGCAGGAGGGGAGTCTGGGGAGGAGCAGGGAGAAGGGGAGAGGCGGGTGCCGGGAGCAGAGGCACCAGGCAGGAGGGGAGTCTGGGGAGGAGCAGGGAGAAGGGGAGAGGCGGGTGCCGGGAGCAGAGGCACCAGGCAGGAGGGGAATCTGGGGAGGAGCAGGGAGAAGGGGAGAGGCGGGTGCGGGAGCAGAGGCACCAGGCAGGAGGGGAATCTGGGGAGGAGCAGGGAGAAGGGGAGAGGCGGGTGCGGGAGCAGAGGCACCAGGCAGGAGGGGAATCTGGGGAGGAGCAGGGAGAAGGGGAGAGGCAGGTGCGGGAGCAGAGGCACCAGGCAGGAGGGGAATCTGGGGAGGAGCAGGGAGAAGGGGAGAGGCAGGTGCGGGAGCAGAGGCACCAGGCAGGAGGGGAATCTGGGGAGGAGCAGGGAGAAGGGGAGAGGCAGGTGCCGGGAGCAGAGGCACCAGGCAGGAGGGGAATCTGGGGAGGAGCAGGGAGAAGGGGAGAGGTGGGTGCGGGAGCAGAGGCACCAGGCAGGGGGGGAATCTGGGGAGGAGCAGGGAGAAGGGGAGAGGCGGGTGCCGGGAGCAGAGGCACCAGGCAGGAGGGGAATCTGGGGAGGAGCAGGGAGAAGGGGAGAGGCGGGTGCCGGGAGCAGAGGCACCAGGCAGGAGGGGAATCTGGGGAGGAGCAGGGAGAAGGGGAGAGGCGGGTGCCGGGAGCAGAGGCACCAGGCAGGAGGGGAATCTGGGGAGGAGCAGGGAGAAGGGGAGAGGTGGGTGCGGGAGCAGAGGCACCAGGCAGGGGGGGAATCTGGGGAGGAAAAGGGAGAAGGGGAGAGGCAGGTGCGGGAGCAGAGGCACCAGGCAGGAGGGGAATCTGGGGAGGAAAAGGGAGAAGGGGAGAGGCAGGTGCTGGGAGCAGAGGCACCAGGCAGGAGGGGAGTCTGGGGAGGAGCAGGGAGAAGGGGAGAGGCGGGTGCCGGGAGCAGAGGCACCAGGCAGGAGGGGAGTCTGGGGAGGAGCAGGGAGAAGGGGAGAGGCGGGTGCCGGGAGCAGAGGCACCAGGCAGGAGGGGAATCTGGGGAGGAGCAGGGAGAAGGGGAGAGGCAGGTGCGGGAGCAGAGGCACCAGGCAGGAGGGGAATCTGGGGAGGAGCAGGGAGAAGGGGAGAGGCAGGTGCGGGAGCAGAGGCACCAGGCAGGAGGGGAATCTGGGGAGGAGCAGGGAGAAGGGGAGAGGCAGGTGCCGGGAGCAGAGGCACCAGGCAGGAGGGGAGTCTGGGGAGGAGCAGGGAGAAGGGGAGAGGCAGGTGCCGGGAGCAGAGGCACCAGGCAGGAGGGGAATCTGGGGAGGAGCAGGGAGAAGGGGAGAGGCAGGTGCCGGGAGCAGAGGCACCAGGCAGGAGGGGAGTCTGGGGAGGAGCAGGGAGAAGGGGAGAGGCAGGTGCGGGAGCAGAGGCACCAGGCAGGAGGGGAATCTGGGGAGGAGCAGGGAGAAGGGGAGAGGTGGGTGCCGGGAGCAGAGGCACCAGGCAGGAGGGGAATCTGGGGAGGAGCAGGGAGAAGGGGAGAGGCGGGTGCGGGAGCAGAGGCACCAGGCAGGAGGGGAATCTGGGGAGGAGCAGGGAGAAGGGGAGAGGCGGGTGCGGGAGCAGAGGCACCAGGCAGGAGGGGAATCTGGGGAGGAGCAGGGAGAAGGGGAGAGGTGGGTGCCGGGAGCAGAGGCACCAGGCAGGAGGGGAATCTGGGGAGGAGCAGGGAGAAGGGGAGAGGTGGGTGCGGGAGCAGAGGCACCAGGCAGGGGGGGAATCTGGGGAGGAGCAGGGAGAAGGGGAGAGGCAGGTGCGGGAGCAGAGGCACCAGGCAGGAGGGGAATCTGGGGAGGAGCAGGGAGAAGGGGAGAGGTGGGTGCGGGAGCAGAGGCACCAGGCAGGAGGGGAGTCTGGGGAGGAGCAGGGAGAAGGGGAGAGGCAGGTGCGGGAGCAGAGGCACCAGGCAGGAGGGGAATCTGGGGAGGAGCAGGGAGAAGGGGAGAGGCGGGTGCGGGAGCAGAGGCACCAGGCAGGAGGGGAGTCTGGGGAGGAGCAGGGAGAAGGGGAGAGGCAGGTGCGGGAGCAGAGGCACCAGGCAGGAGGGGAATCTGGGGAGGAGCAGGGAGAAGGGGAGAGGTGGGTGCGGGAGCAGAGGCACCAGGCAGGAGGGGAGTCTGGGGAGGAGCAGGGAGAAGGGGAGAGGTGGGTGCCGGGAGCAGAGGCACCAGGCAGGAGGGGAATCTGGGGAGGAGCAGGGAGAAGGGGAGAGGTGGGTGCCGGGAGCAGAGGCACCAGGCAGGAGGGGAATCTGGGGAGGAGCAGGGAGAAGGGGAGAGGTGGGTGCCGGGAGCAGAGGCACCAGGCAGGAGGGGAATCTGGGGAGGAGCAGGGAGAAGGGGAGAGGTGGGTGCCGGGAGCAGAGGCACCAGGCAGGAGGGGAATCTGGGGAGGAGCAGGGAGAAGGGGAGAGGCAGGTGCGGGAGCAGAGGCACCAGGCAGGAGGGGAGCTTGACTTGGAGGGGCGGGAGTGGCGTTGGAGACCTGGTGACCAGACCAGAGAGCTGCCCCCATAGGTCTGTTAGCAGAGGAGGAACTTCCTGTTTCCCACATGGCATCTCTCTATTAAAAATAAGGAAGTAAACGAGACCGCGCGGGGTCAGACCTGGGTGTGCTAAGTATGCACAGAAGAGGAAATTCCTCGGGACCCGTGCTAACTATTTTAGCCTTGGTTTTACAGGCAGAGGAGAGGAAAGCACACAGGCGCTGGTGTCTGGCTGTGTCGCCACAGCGTCGTATCATTAACCTTCCACAACCTCAGTTTTCACATCTTTAAGATGCAATTGAAATGCCACCTAGCAACGGTACAGGGTGTCCATGTGCCAGGCAGTGAAGTGTGCTAAGACAGGGGTTTTCAACCACCGGTCCGCGGAAGAGTTACCCGCCCCACTGTTGTGTGAAGATTAGAGACCCAGTGATTCTAAAATCTTCACGCAGTGTTGGGGTGGTTAACTTTCACTGGTGCGTGGACCGGCATTTGAAAACCACTGTGTTGAGGAACTAAGATGTGTACTCATTGAACATTGTGCTGTGCACTTTGCAGGAACAGCCGTCGAGGTGGGGTCGTTACCGCCCAGTCTTCCCTGTGAGCACAGGGGGGACACGTGACTTACCAGGCAGACCCTTGAGGCGGACGGCCCGAATGACCGCCTCCCAGGGCGGCACCAGGAACGTGTAGGGAAGACACCCAGCCCGCTGGGCAGGAACAAAGCGCTCGGTGCCTGTTGTCCTCCCGCATTCTGTTCCATCCTCATTCCAGGTGTTTCTCTCCTCATCGAATAACAATGGGAAGTGAGTTTCGGAAAGAAGGAAGGGGTGTCGCTGGTTCCCCTGGTGGCTTCCCTGGCTCAGCTCAGGTTCCGCAATCGACACTTTCAACAGGGAGGTGAATCAACGCTTGCTGTGTAGTTGAATACATGAAGGGCTTACTTTTAAAAAGCAAATGTAGAACATGGCTGAGTGGCTTTCATAACTTCTTATTCATTTTACCCACTGAATTCTAATGGAGGATTTGAGGATTATGAAAATACGAAAGATTCAGTAGGATAAGAGCAAATCAGACGGAAAGGGAAACAGAATAAAACCGGGGTGTTTATTTCTTTGTCATTTCTTGATAGAAATTTGTCAGCAGATGGCCAAGATGCAACCCAGGAAAATTTGCCAAGACCTGAAACTTAACTTCTGTGGAATGTCCCTCGGGCTCTGAGGAGACATGGTGAGACACGGTTTGCATCTCAAAGGGAGAGGGAGATCTGGGTGGAAAACAGGGAATGTGGAGACTTTCCTGGCCCGGCTACCAGGTTTTCCCTGAGACCAAGGCGCCCAGACCTCCCCTATGAAGAGGTCGCTTTCTCGGTCGATAGAACCGTGCCCTACCAGACTCCCGTGACCACATCAGATCCTCACTGGTTTCTGGTTCTGCTGCGTCTCCGAGCTCCAGCAGCGTGTCTGGAAGGCTGGGAAGAGCCCAGTTAATCAACCCTCTTTTCTCCCGGGTCCTGTGAAAACCAAGATGGTCGCGTGGGGGTGAAAATGTGACTTGTAGTGCTACCTTACTTCCGTCTACCCAGGGCTCTGTGGAGGGAGCTCCCTAAACCACCTCTTCTCCATCTTCACTGCACGTTGGAATCTCGGTAGCCTTTTTTTTTCCATTTTTTTTTTCTGAAGCTGGAAACGGGGAGGCAGTCAGACAGACTCCCGCATGTGCCTGACGGGGATCCACCCGGCATGCCCACTAGGGGGCGATGCTCTGCCCCTTTGAGGCACTGCTGTATTGCGACCAGAGCCACTCTAGTGCCTGAGGCAGAGGCCACAGAGCCAACCTCAGCGCCCAGGCAATCTTTGCTGCAGTGGAGCCTCGGCTGCAGGAGGGGAAGAGAGAGACAGAGAGAAAGGAGAAGGGGAGGGGTGGAGAAGCAGATGGGCGCGTCTCCTGTGTGCCCTGGCCAGGAATCGAACCCGGGACTCCTGCACGCCAGGCCGACGCTCTACCGCTGAGCCAACCGGCCAGGGCCCTAATCTCGGTTGCTTTAAAGGTGTAACTACTGAGCCTGCACGCCATTGGTGGAGTGTCGGCTTTAGTTGATCTGGGCGGGACCTGGCATCCTTATATTCTTAGCTCCCAATGCGATATAATCATATTAGAAGGTTGAATTTAAGAGAAGTAGGGTGTGAGAGGGCTTTATCTATTTATTTTAGTAGGAAATAGTATTCAATATGGAAGTCTTTGGAAATACGGAGGTGAAAAGAGGACATGTGTCTAAAATTGTTCAAAGTGGTTGCTTTAGAGCAGGGGTCCCCAAACTACAGCCCGCGGGCCGCATGCGGCCCCCTGAGGCCATTTATTCAGCCCCCGCCGCACTTCCAGAAGGGGCACCTCTTTCATTGGTGGTCAGTGAGAGGAGCACAGGATGCAGATGCTCCCGTGCTCCTGGAGTACTGTGTGTGGTGGTGCCACAAAGCGTGGCGTCGCTCACGTACAGCACTACTTCTGGTGACGCGGGACGCACACGTCACGGCTCCGTAAGCGTGTCATATCACTTGTTACAGCTAGCAGTGACAAATATGGAACCAGACATTGACCATCTCATTAGCTAAAAGCAGGCCCATAGTTCCCATTGAAATACTGGTAAGTTTGTTGATTTAAATTTATTTGTTCTTTATTTTAAATATTGTATTTGTTCCCGTTTTGTTTTTTTACTTTAAAATAAGATATGTGCAGTGTGCATAGGGGTTTGTTCATAGTTTATTTTATAGTCCGGCCCTCCAACGGTCTGAGGGACAGTGAACTGGTCCCCTGTGTAAAAAGTTTGGGGACCCCTGCTTTAGAGTGAGAAGGGATGTGTCTTACACACGGTCGGGCAAAAGTAGGTTTACAGTCGTGAGTACGCAAAACACAGTTGACTCTTGTGTTATTATCTGTTAATGATGGTATTAGTTTCCATACAAACCACTGCACACTTATTTTTGCCCCACCCTGTGGACTGCTGTTGTTTTTCTGACAAGCTCTTAAGCACTAATGGACTTTTTAATGATGTGAGTGTATTTCTTTGATAAACTAAAGTTAAGGAAAACAAGGCCCGGGCACTCCCTTGTCTACCGCTTAGCACGTGTGTTGGACTTCTGTGCACGGGCTTTGGTCAAGCACAGCTCGTGGAGAGCCGCAGGCCGTCAGCAGGAGCCGAGCTGCGGGGGAGGTGAGTGGTCTGTCAGCCCCCAGAGAAAGGACCCAGTCCTGAGGGAGGAGTCTGCGCCCCGGCTTGGAGAGCTGCAGCTCCACTGTGGGCTCCGTTCTGGTTCCGAGAGGAACCCGATTAACCCACCCTGGGCCGTGTGGTCGGCCCGAGGAGTCACCTGTGCCGTTGGTGCAAGTCTGACCGTCATTCCAACCAGGAGAGTGTGCGCGTGCCTGCTCTTCGTTGCCATAGAAACAGTGCAGCTCTAGTCTCTCGGTTGCTTTGGCAACCCACCCCCATCTCCTCACAGCACTACCGTTGGGGTATTTTGCTGCCAAGATAATGGTCTCTGTTGTGGACGGAATGTTAATGGGGCACTACTCTACCCCCGCTCCCACCCAGCCGACCTCCTCAGCGCCCCATTTGGAGGCCTCGTCTAAGTGGCATCTCGGGGCGATGATAATAGACACTCAAATCAAATGGAGAGGGGCTGTAGTGTTTTCGGTGGTGGGGCCCCTTAGGAAGGTGGAAGAAGTGTTCGGTCCTAATCTTGAAAAAGCAGGGACCAGCTCTAAGAAACCCAGAGAGGCAGGGATGGGGAGATCCTTGGTGAGAGGCCTCCACTGAGCACCAGGGTCTGCAGGGTCTCGGATGATAAAGGATAATGACCACCTCTCAAGCCTGCTGGGTGATGACAGCGTGCTAGCTTCTGGGTTAAGTACCTGACGCCCCTCTAATCCCCATTTTGCAGAAGGAGAGGAGGTACGTGACCTGTGCAGCGCCGCACAGATTTCGAACGTAAACTCGGATCTCGATGGCTGTGTCGGGACGCCACTCACTTGAGGTGACGGGAAACAAGAGACGTGTCAGAGAGTGTATCTGCACCAAAAGAGCCTGCTCTCCTGCTGGACAGAGGTTTAACAGAAGGGGAGTGGGGTGAGAAGGTGAAGCCTCACAGGCACGGCTCCACTTGTGTGGCGTTCAGGTGCCTGCTCACCCAGAGGCTGGGGTGGGCACAGCAGCAGAAACGGACTCTCCACGGGGAACAGGGAGGGAGATCTGAGAGGGTCACCAGGCAGATCCTGTGCCGCGCGCCCGCCCGGGTCACGTCCAGCTGCAGCTCAGAGCAGGCGTGTGACCCGAGTCCCCTCCCGCTGACGGCCGCCCTGTGGCCGTGGCTCAGCTCAGGGGGCCTCTCCCTCCGCTCCGGCTGCCTGTGTCCTCGGGCCTTAGGGGAGTCGCTGTCGGACTCCTTTCCTTTGAAATACAAAGACCAAAAAAAAAAAAAAAATCGAAGTTTTATATTAAATTGTCTTAAAGTTTATGTCTCTCAATTTCACAATCCAGTAATTCTATTTGCTTTCCAAGTAAACTTTTTTTTAGGCCCCTCAAGTCTTTGTGGTGTTAAGTGGAGTATAAATCTTCAGAAATAGAATTTTTATGGTGTTTTGATTTTTTAAAAAATCAGAATCATAACACTTAGACTTGTCCTTGTGTATCTTTGAATTCGCCCCCACTCTCCTCCTTGTGACAGTCCCGGGCATGGCAGCTATCAACAGCCGGCTGGGGCGACCATGCAGAGTCGTAACGAAGACCTGGGGTCTCCACAGGGAACTAACCCAAGGGGGGAGCAGCCCGATGGTCCATCTGCAGGGTCTTTTTTAAGCTCAAAGCAATTGGGTGGTTCTCAATTGGGAGCTCTCTCTCTCCAGTCGTCTCAAAGGACAGAAAAAAAATGCTCAGCTGTCAAAGACAAATGACTATAAATTCGTTTTTAACTTTAAAAAAAAATATTTTATATCTATATCTATATATAATATATATATAGATATAGATATATATATTGTCAGGATATCTTAGAGGGGATTGAAGGCAAAGGTTCATCTCGGAGCAGAACCAGGTGTACTAAGACGGAGGCTGGTGAGTGAGAGCGTCTGCCTGAGTCCAGCCCAGATGTCTCTGTCTCTGTCTCTGTCTCTGTCTCTGCCTCTCCCCCAGCAGCTGGGGCCTTGGGCAAGTCACTGCATATTCTCAGCCTCGGTTTAGTCACATGCAAAATGCAGAAGGTGATGGAAAGTCATTCTGGGGCAGACTGACGAAGGCTGTCTGTGTAACGAGTTTCCAGTGGTGCCTGGCACGCACTGCTTCGCAGCCATGAGCAGTTTTTATTCCTGGGAAAAGGAACACATCGGGTATTTAAGGTCTTCGGGGGGAGCCCCCGCCCCGTGGGATGGGCCTCCTTCCAGCGGTCTTGGCTTGTTTCAGCGTGTGAATCCAGGAATGGTGGCACCCTGCCCCTCTCCGAGGTGCAGAACCTCCGCGTGTGTGTGCGTGTGCGTGTGTGTGTGTGTGCGCGCGTGTGTATGTGTGTGTGCACGCACGTGCTTCTCCTGGCTTGGACAAAGAGGCAGGTACATAGGAGCACAGCATGCTGAGGATTCATTTGGCAGAGGCTCGTGCTGCAGCCCGGGATGACATTCTTGCTTTGACCTCTCGATTCCTTGTGACTTTCCAGAAATGGATTTGGGTAATGACTTGTCATTATGAGTAATTAGCATCTGTGGAAGTCTGAGAAGAAGACCTGCTTTTTCTGGGGTTTTTTTGTTTTTAAAGCTTTGGAAACTTGACTACCCTCTGACACTTCTACCAAGAGTGCACATTTGGTAAGGGGTGAAATAAAATCATGGAAATAAAAGATTATACTCAATGCCTATAATTAACCCTTTACCATCCTGAAAGAAACGAGTGCTTACATTTCTAGATGTTTTCAGATGTGCTTTCCAGACTAGACCAACTTCCCTTTAAACACTTCAGGTTGGAGTTAGCCTCTGTGGGTTCCCATGTGGAGCCAAGCACAGAGCTACAAGCTTTACTTCTCACCCAGCGTGTTTGGTCCCACACCAGAGGCTCTGTGAGTGCTGGCTGCTCCCAGGTGATGGACTCGTGAGATACCGGAAACAGAACGGAGCTTTGACTGACTGGTCAGCGCTCATTTTGCAGATGGAAACTCAAGCCCCTCCGGAAGATAAAGTGACTTTGGGTGTTAGTACTAACTCCATAGTTTGGAGATTGAACTAGGTGACCTTTAAAGTTCTTTCCAAATGTATGAACTACCAGAGCAGAGTATTTTAAGCAGATTCAGCACTTGGAGGGATTTTATGAACTCATGATAGTGTTGACCATATTTAGTTCTATTGAGACAAATTCTGGCACATTCACAAATGGATTGTCTCCAGGTAGAAAAAATAAACATCTTATCTGTTCTTTCACAGGACAGCATTGTGTTGGAGTCTCATTCGAACACACACACACATATTTAAACCTAAAGATTAGACATGGGAGTCCTGTCGGGTCCAACATGCCGACTCCACCACCTAATAAGCTGCATAACTGGGATGACCTTTACTTTCTCTCGGGCTCATCTGACTTCTCCATAAAGCAGGGTGGTGGGACCTGCCTGCTCAAAGGACGGCCATAGTGATCAAATGAAATAATACAAACACACTTCAAACTGTGTTGAGCAATTTCTTAAAAATATCAGCTCTGAGAAAGCCAGGATTTTTTTTTTTTTTTTTTTTTTTTTTTTTTTTTTTTCAGAAGCTGGAAACAGGGAGAGACAGTCAGACAGACTCCCGCATGCGCCCGACTGGGATCCACCCGGCACGCCCACCATGGGGCGATGCTCTGCCCACCAGGGGGCGATGCTCTGCCCATCCTGGGCATCGCCATGTTGCGACCAGAGCCACTCTAGCGCCTGAGGCAGAGGCCACAGAGCCATCCCCAGCGCCCGGGCCATTTTTGCTCCAATGGAGCCTTGGCTGCGGAAGGGGAAGAGAGAGACAGAGAGGAAGGCGCGGCGGAGGGGTGGAGAAGCAAATGGGTGCTTCTCCTGTGTGCCCTGGCCGGGAATCGAACCCGGGTCCTCCGCACGCTAGGCCGACGCTCTACCGCTGAGCCAACCGGCCAGGGCGAAAGCCAGGATTTTTTCCAGTGGTTCCTGCAGTGTCCCCAGAGCCTGAGACACTGCCAACTCATTGCAGACCCTCAAATGATAGCAGGCGAATGACTTCTGGTGACTTAGCAAACCTCAGATCGAGGCAGAGCTTGGCCCAGATTTCAAACTACCCAAGACTGCTGTGTGATCTCGGGCAAGTGACTGAGCATGCCTGACTCTCCCGTCTCCCTCTAGAACATGGAAGTGAGAGTATCTGTCAATCTCACAGGCGGGGCAGGAACCAAAAGGTAGTCCATGCACGCTTTTGGCATTTAGTTGACGGCAAGGACAGTTAGCAATGTTACTGGTCAGAAGCTTAAAAACTGAAGGTAGAAGAAACACAGCTCAGACCTACATTCTGGACTCAATGACCACCTCTGATGATTGCAATGGACTATGACATACTTTCCAAAAACAGAATGCATACGTGTACATATTACATATAAAGTATTATGTAGCATTTCAGAGTTTATCTTCAAGCCACCTCTGGGCCTCTAGTCATTGACTTTTTAAGTCATGATTTTTTTTTTAAACATAGTACATGATCAGGGTCAAAAACACAAAGACGACAGAAAAGAACCAATACCGAAGCATCGGGTTAAACTCCCACTGCCTGGAACTAACTAGGACAGCGAACGCTTGGCGAACACGTTTCCAGACACCCCTGTATGCGAATCAGTGTGGGATAAGGAGATAAATCTTTAAGATCACACGTTATGGAAAATAAAAAGGGTTACCTTGAATTTGGTATGAATTTAACAAAAGAAAAAGAAACTGACACAAGTCAAAGGGATTTTTAAACTTCTATTAAATGCTTTTATGACAGGTATCATTAATTCCCAAAAGATTCATCTATTTCCAGAGGAGTCTTCTGTGGTCAAGAGAATATAAAACCTTTAAGAATGAACTCTGTCGCTACTTCTGTTTCAGTTGGAGAGGTGACTTTCAGTCTCTACTGTGGTAGATGAGTTGATTATCCCAGGAATGTTTTCACCTCCTTCCTTCCCACAAAACTTTTTTTTTTTTTTGGTGTTTTTCTGAAGTGAGAAAGGGGGGCAGGGACAGACAGACTCCTGCATGTGCCCAACCAGGATCCACCCGGCATGCCCACCAGGGGGCAATGCTCTGCCCATCTGGGCAGTTGCTCCATTGCAACCAGAGCCATTCTAGCGTCTGAGGCGGAGGCCATGGAGCCATCCTCAGCACCTGGGCCAACTTTGCTCCAGTGGAGTCTTGGCTGTGGGAGGGGAAGAGAGAGATAGAAAGGAGAGAGGGAGGGGTGGAGAAGCAGATGGGTGCCTCTCCTGTGTGCCCTGGCCAGGAATTGGACCTGGGACTTCCATGCGCCAGGCCGACACTCTACCGCAGAGTCAACCGACCAGGGCCATGATTTAACTTTTGTTGGCCAGTTTCTTTTTCATTGATCAGGATGTTACACGTTAACAGTGTGCACTGGGGCTGTAGTCCTCCCAAGAACTTAATGTTTAGTCCGTGTTTGTGAGTTCTGTCAGGTTTTAGAGTGTTGATTCTGTTCATTGCAAGTCAGGTTTTATGTTGCGGGGGTGGGGAGATAGCAGATTGGAGTGTTAGGATATAGATACTTAGGGTTTTTTTCAAGTGATTCAGAGGGTACAGAATATTACCCCCAAAGTCTTGGGCCACTGGACGGGAAGTTAGGATATAATCTGACCAAGTGACGGGAGGAATGCAGGAGAAGGGCTGGAGCACAGGCCTGCCGGTCAGCCACAGCTATGGTGCGTTGGGCCCTGGGGCCTGGTGGAAGTCACTGGTTACCAATCACAAGGAGAGGACCATCTGTTAGACTCCCTCCTCCACCTGCTTTACTGAGTCCTTTGGGAGGGGCTGTTCTTCAAGGCCATCTGAGAACCCCCTGTGCTGTCATATCCAGTCTACCCCTAAACCCGTTGCTTGGCTCGTGGTCAGAGGAGGTGACTATCTCCTCTTTTCTACAGATGCCACTGAAACACTTAAAACAGGGCAAGGAGCACGCCTGAGACAGCCTCGTCCCGCAGGTGTTGAGTTAGCGTTTACTTGAGATGCAAGTGGAAGTCGCAGTGCAGTGTTTCGCACAGGCTTCGCCGGCCGAGGGTCAGGTTCTACCTCCGTGGCGTAGACGGGGAGGGCCCCGCAGTGTGAGGTGCGGGGGACTGGGGTCCTGGCTGGCGGCGCCCCCGCTCTGCGTCGGAGGGGCCGTGCGTCATCGACAAGGAGGGGAGCCGACGTTGGCGCGGAGGTATTTTTGTCGCGCAGCTGTGTGAGCAGGCGGCTCACGCTACATGATTTATGAGGACCTCTCTGGCTGACGCTGTGCCCGGGGAATCATTCACGGAGGTGTCCCTCAGAACAGGAGTGACTCCGTGGACGCCTGGATCTGGAGAGGTCTCCTAGGTCGCCCGTCCTGGCCGCAATGGCAATCTGCTGGGGACTTTCTAACAATGCTGGGCCCCACCCCTGGGGAGTGACAAACGGTTCGGCTGTCTGTGGAGAGGGGCCGTGCCTGTGTGTGGGTACAGGCCCCAGGTGACTCCAGGGTGCAGCCAGAGCTGACCCTCCGCGCGGTCTCGGCCCTCTCAGTACCGAGGGGGAGGGTGCAGCTCCGGGGAGGGGCTTCGTGCGGCCCCCCAGTGCGGGTGGTCCAGTCTCGAGGGGAGCCCAGGCCTTCCGACCCCTCCGCGTTCTCTGCAGACTCATCTCTCCTCACTCCTTCCCACGTGGCAGAAAAGTGGGCTCCAGCACATGCTGCTGGACAGAATACTCCTGCAGGGAATATTTTAATGAACCTAATTCCCACCCAGAACCTGAGGTTAATCAAGAAATGAACGAAGATGTTCAAGAGCAGTGACCAGAGGGCGTCCACAGTTTGAGAAAGGAGGTTGTTGTAGCCACACGGTCTTACTTAAGGTGGAGGCTTTCCCGACCCCTCTCCATGGTGCTGTTTGACCTTTGCCAGGGGGCTGGCGGGGGGCGTGGGACAGAGGAGAGCCAGGTAGTCCCTCCACGCTGACAGGTCCGTGCGCTTTTAAAACCGGATGTTGAGAAGTAGTTACTTTAACCTGGTCCCTTTTTAGCCTGGGGTGCCGGGAAGCTCAAAGTGTCATTTTACACTTATTATATAGTCTAGGTCAGGGGTCCCCAAACTTTTTACACAGGGGGCCAGTTCAGTGTCCCTCAGACCGTTGGAGGGCCGCCACATACAGTGCTCCTCTCACTGACCACCAATGAAAGAGGTGCCCCTTCCGGAAGTGCGGCAGGGGGCCGGATAAATGGCCTCAGGGGGCTGCATGCGGCCCGCGGGCCATAGTTTGGGGACGCCTGGTAGGTCATGGCAATATTTTCTTTTTTGCCTCTTTCAACCTTTATTTCATATTTTGAGTCTTGTTTTCCATACTTACCGGGCATGTGTCCTTTGGTGCAAGCCGCCTCAGTCTTTGGGGAAGTCGTCAGGGCTGTGAACAGTTGGTGGCTTCGGGGGAGTTCGACCGTGCCTCGGTCTCAATGCCATGTTGCCAGACCCCAGCCTGTGGCGCCCTGGCGCCCGGGGACACGACACGCCCTCCCCCACCGCTGCAGGGTGGCTGCTTGCGCAGTTTGGTCTCTGGTTGCTCCGTGGATAGGGACAGAGGACTAAGAGACACTGCTCCCGCCTCCAGGGAGCTTAAACTCTAGGCCCTGCACGCAGCCTTTCAAAAGGGATCTCCCCTCATTCTTGCAGCTCTGTGGCCTTTGCAGTGAGTGGAGGGGGAAATCAGGGTGCAGGGCAGGCGGATGAGGGGCACCAGGGAGAGGTCCGCTCTCACAAGGGGCCTCTGGACACAGGGGCCGCGGGCTCAGGCACCCCTTTTGTGCGGAAGCCGCTGGCCCCTAAGTTGACGTCCCTGACAGCCTTCCTCATCCGGAAAGGGTCTGTGCTGGGTAAGCCAGAGTAAGCTCCTTCCACCCCGTTCCATGCCCTGGGTTGAAAAGCAAGGGGCCCAGGCCACTTTCCGTCCCTAGCGCGGCGTTGGGAGCGAGCCCGACAGAGAGCGTCCTGGCCAGAGCAGGCTGCTCTGCGGTCCCCGCGGGGCCAGTGGTCAATCAAGGCCGAGAGGCGACAGGACAGGAGCCGACTCCACACGGAACACGCTGCACGGACGGCTGCTGGCTGGTCTGGACCCTCCTGGTCCTGTGGATCCGGATGGCCATTCACGCCAGGCAACTCCAGCATCTGTCCCCTGGGGGTGAGGTTGTCCGCCCAGGCAGCAAATGGGGGAGAGCAAGCCGTGGGTCAGTGTCCTTTCGTCTGTTGACTTGGCTCTCTAGTGAAGCATTCTCTTCATATTTGTCCCAGGACCATTAAAGTGGCTAATGACATCTTTAATGAGGTGGGATCTTTGCCAAGAACAGAGAACGCGACTGCCCTGTCTTCTCTCGTGACCCTGGGAACACGGCGGTAGTGACTGTCACGTCCATCTCTCTCCCGATCTGGGTGACACGTTTCTGGTGAGGAAATTGCACCCGTGGTCCGGGGAAGACCTCCTCCTCCTCCTCCCTCCTGCCTTGCTGAGCTCGTCTCTGCGGATGGATGTGTCCATAGATGTGTGACAAGGACTGGGCTGTGAAAAGGCATTTCTTTGATGGCACGTGGTTAAGAGCAGTGTTTGTGTGACTCAGGTGGTCGATACTTGGGGTGGTGAGCGTGTGAGCTGAGGTAGTCAAAGCTGTGCCCGCCCGGCACCCGCTGCTTGCTTCTCCTCTTTGAGCCGACTTGCTCGCTTATAAAATGGGGAGAGCTACGGCCTCGACCTCATTGGGATGTCCTGTAGAGGCGGACCGTATAGAACACACGGGCACAAGGCTCAGCAGAGCACCTGGCCACACAGTCAGTGCTCAGTAAAGGACAGCGGCCACGACCTGGTCTGGGTGGTCACAGCGCCCGCGTGGACTTCTCCACGGAGGCGCCTGAGCGTCCGAGACACAGATTTTGGCAAACCGCTTTCCCAGGGACTTGCAAGCTCAGTTCTCAGCCACGTTCTGCAGAATTGCAGCTCTGATTGGCTGTGTCTGTGCAGCTCAGCTGAAGATAGAACACACAGCCTTAAATAGATCCTGAGAAAACTGGGGAGGGTATTAAAATTGGTCAGAAAAACAAGCAAAAATCAAGCTCTGTAATTAAAGCTCAGTGTTCTACAGACTGTGCAGTTTAACAAGATGGTCTAAGTTCAGGGGTGGGACTTCCTCTGTTAAACTGAGAGAAAGAGAAAGAGAGAGAGAGAGAGAGAGGGAGAGATGGAGGGAGAACATCTTCCTCTATGGCCGCTTCTGGTTCTTCACCACGGAAACTCGTGCTGGGGAATTAGAGGAATTCCAATTAAGCCCTTTCATTTTGATTTCTCATTAGATCCTTAGAATATCTGCAGGAAAATTAAACGGAGCTGGAGACCTCCAGCCGGGAGATTTATTTGATTTAATGTTTTGAGAGAGACTTATTATCTTGTCAGGAATAATTCGAGAATCCAAATAAGAGCAATCGAATCAGCAGAACTCAGGCCTCGAGATAATTATTCTGTACAGCGACCGTAGCATGTCAGCAGCTGAAGGGGCATTTCCAAAGAGCAGCCCCTGAAGTTTCTGTCTTCCCAAGGGCCTTTCCCAACTGGAGACCCCCCCACACACACCTGCCATTCTGTAGAGACCACGGGGAGAGACCCCACAGTCGGGGAGACACGAGGCCGGGCCTGGCTCTCACTTTTTCCCCGAGTGCTGGCTGTGCTCTCCGTGTGAGAGCCGCGGGGGGCCCGCTGGAGGAACCATGAGACAGGTCCTGCCGTGACAGCGCCCTGCTCTGTATACAGCCTTCCAGCACAAGTAGCAGCTCTGTGGAGAGTGGGGGAGCGTGCCCGTTCAGGAACAGCCATGCTGTCCAGCCGAGGTCAGGGGGTGCCCCCCGTCGGGTTGCCCGCAGAATCCCCAGGAAACCGTGCAGGTGTGGGGCTCACACCGGGGCTTAGGCCTCAGTCCAGGAGGACCGGGCCCGGCGAAGTGTCAGCCCCTGCCCTGCAGCTGTCACCCCCCCACCAGCCTCCAGACTCCTCTACTGAGAACGGGCCACATGATAGGAGAGGGTGAGAGGCAGGTGACCAACTTTGAAGTTGCCAGACAAGGGTTTCTGCGCCTCAAGTCACTCTTCATGTAGGACAGTCTCGACTGGGTCAATGTTTGGTCAGTGTGCAGCTGTTTCTTCTCTCTCTCTCCTCCGTCTCGTTCCGGGGGTGGAGGGCGATCTGAGTCCTGGTGTGGAGGTCATGACACGTGGTCCGCATGCTGTCTTCCATCTCGGGCTTCGCTCTCGGGAGGCTGAGCTGGTCTGTGACTTCACTGGCGTTCACTGAGCACCGTGGTCATTGCCTCTGGTCACTGAGGTGTCCCCACTCTTGATGGCTTCCTCTCCCTGGCCCAGGCCTCCACTGCACCTTGGCAGTCTCCTCCGAACCGTTGTCACCTTCATGAGAACACGCAGGGACTTCTCTGTCCCCTGCAGGCCAAGCACAAGCCCGTGGGAGCCCCCTCGGGGTGTCCTGTCTGAGCCCTGCTCTGAGATGCTTGTCTTTCCTGGGCCGCCGTGAGTGTGGCCGTGTCTGTGTGGTCCTCCTCCCCCCCGGGGCAGTGCCAGGAGGTACCTCCATCCAGGGCCAGCCCCATGGTGATCCTGGCTCCCCTGTCCTATCAGGACTTATCTACCAACTCAGGAAACCTGCCACCAAGCGAGGAAGAGGGGACTCAGGTCTGACATCTTCCTCCTGCTTCTTCCCACACTCTGTGGTGGGGGGTGTCTCCCCCACTTCCTCTTTCGAGGATGTCCGTACTTTCTGTTACGCAGTTTTTATTTTTTGGCGCTCTTATTTCAGATAATGAACTTTAGAAATCTCTTTCCCCTTACTAATCAGTTGATATGTATCAATATTTCCCGGGAGCCCGCTTCATAGCTGGCAGAATTCTGGGCACCTGGGGGAGAGGGAGACACACGGCAGGTTGAGTGGCTTCCACCATGTGGTGTCCTGAGGGAGACAAACATGAAATAAACAATTATTAGCTGACTGAAGGGGTTGTGGCATGTGTGTGAAGTGTTGCAGGAGAGGAGATAGGGCGCCCCCTAGAGGGCTAATGGGAACGGTCAGCTTCCTCCAAAGGGTCCGGAGAGGCGTCTCAGAGGAAGGGTTTGTTTGCCTGAGTTGTTCTGAAGGATGAACAGACACAATGTAGGGAGGAAGGGGAGGAAGAACATTCCAGAAAGGGGATCGATAAGTTCAAAAGCTTGGAGGCCAGAGAGAGCCCGGCGTCTTCCGGGACTGAGGGTGGCCAGCATGGTGAGAAACCAGACTGGGGACGAGGCTGGACGCTGTGTTGATGGGGACATAGCACAGGGCGGCCTGTCAGCTCTGGAGCCTGCCCGCCCCG